>NC_134502.1:12536284-12758784 GCF_040206685.1 Ascaphus truei
GTGTGTGTGTGTGTGTGTGTCTCTCTGTGTGCGTGTGTGTCTCTCTGTGTGTGTGTGTGTGTCTCTCTCTCTCTGTCTGTGTCTCTCTGTCTCTCTCTTTGTGTGTGTCCCTCTCTCCCCTCCCTGTCTCTCTGTCTCTCCCCTCTCTGTCTCTCTGTCTCTCCCCTCTCTGTCTCTCCCCTCTCTGTCTCTCCTCTCTCTGTCTCTCCCCTCTGTCTCTCTGTCTCTCCCCTCTCTGTCACCCCCCTCTGTTTCTCCCCTCTGTCTCTCTCCTGTCTGTCTCTCTCCTCTCTGTCTGTCTCTCTCCTCTCTGTCTGTCTCTCTCCTCTCTGTCTGTCTCTCTCCTCTGTCTGTCTCTCTCCTCTCTGTCTGTCTCTCTCCTCTCTGTCTGTCTCTCTCCTCTCTGTCTGTCTCTCTCCTCTCTGTCTCTCTCTCTCCTCTCTGTCTCTCTCTCTCCTCTCTGTCTCTCTCCTCTCTGTCTCTCTCCTCTCTGTCTGTCTCTCTCCTCTCTGTCTGTCTCTCTCCTCTCTGTCTGTCTCTCTCCTCTCTGTCTGTCTCTCTCCTCTCTGTCTGTCTCTCTCCTCTCTGTCTCTCTCCCTCTCTCCTCTCTGCCTCTCTCCTCTCTGCCTCTCTCCCTCTCTGCCTCTCCCCTCTGTCTCTCTCTCACCCTCTCTCTCTCTCTCTCTCTCACCCTCTCTCTCACCCTCTCTCTGTCTCTCTCTCATCCTCTCTCTGTCTCTCTCTCACCCTCTCTCTCACCCTCTCTCTGTCTCTCTCTCACCCTCTCTCTGTCTCTCTCTCTCTGTCTCTCACCCACACTCTCTCTGTCTCACACTCTGGATCTGGATCTCTTATTTAACCTATATATCTTAACTGCCCTATACCTACACAGAAATAACCTATACTGCTTTCTTCCAGATCTGACTCAGGCTTCACACGGAAGACATCGGAATCCCCCCTAACCCAGAAGACAGGTAGGGAACACATCCCTTCCAATGTATAACATTGCGGAATGAGGGTACCTGGACATTGAGGGACTGCGGATCAGGTAAGATCCCAAGCGGAATTGCTGCTTTAGATATTGTGAAGCGGGGACGTCCAGACACTGGTTAAGGGGTTCAGGAAACTAGTCATTCACATCTGGCTTTTATTTCTAGATCCGACACTTACACACACACACACACACACACACACACACACACACACACACACACACACACACACACACACACACACACACACACACACACACACACAGTTCTGACTAGGAATTTATTAAATGTATTTTAATTATATATTTTATTTTAAAGCGGGGTTGGGGGCGGGACTAGGGGCGGGGTTGGGGGCGGGACTGGGGGCGGGACTAGGTGGCGAGTAGATTTTTTGGTTGGGCGAGTAGATTTTTGGGTGATTTGTCGAACACTGTGTATATATATATATATATATATATATATATATATACATGTATATATGTATATAGAGAACAAAATACCCGGGCGCTACCTGTGGGGATGTTTAAGTATGGAATCAGGGTAAAATAGCAACCTTGGTGGTGGGCAAGGTATCCCTCTGCTTCTTTTCCTCCTGTGACTCAAAAGACCCCAACAAAGGATCTACCCAGGATCCTTTAACACAAAGCAGACAAGAAAAAAGGGGGATGGGGGAGCACTGGTGGAAGGATGGAGTATAACCTGAATTAGGTGTACAATACTCTAAGGCAATGTGAAGGGATTGATAGGTGTAAAATAATTTTTAACACTCACACGGCCTTGTGCAAATGCTTTGGTGGTACCACCTTGAGAAAGGTCCCACTGGGGGACCGAAATGTCGGTTTATGTGTCTTTATCAATACAAAAACTTGTGATCAAACTTACCAGAGTGCTGTCTCCTGATCTCGTGCTTCAAACGGTATCGTATGGTTTATATATTTATATATATATATATATATATATATATATATATATATATATACAGTGGTCGACAAATCACCAAAAAATCTACTCGCCACCTAGTACCACATGTGTGCTGCTTGGGCCAATAGGAGCTCGCCACGATGTTAAATCCACTCGCCCGGGGCTTGCAAATGTATAGGTTTGTCGAACACTGTATATATATATACAGTGGTCGACAAATCACCAAAAAATCTACTCGCCTAACAAAAAAATCTACTCGCCACCTAGTACCACACGTGTGCTGCTTGGGCCAATAGGAGCTCGCCACGATGTAAAATCCACTCGCCCGGGGCGTGCAAATGTATAGGTTTGTCGAACACTGTATATATATATATATATATATATACAAAAACACAGAAAAAACAGGCGCACTCATAGCGTAAAATTGTGTAACAATAAATTTATGGAGTAAGGGATAAAAATGCACACTCACAAACAAAGCTGAAAAAAATGCGTTTTTGAGTACAACTCAGCCCGTTCAGACGCAGGAACCCAAGGAGGAGGACTTCGGTATGATGTCCGCGGTGTGTCTTGCCACAATAGCCCCTCTAGGTCCTGGCAGGGACCGAAAGCCACGAGGGCCGCCGCCTTCCTGATGAAGTCTCGCTTGAGACGAAACGCGTAGAGATTGCTGTGGAGCCTACTGTCCAGTTTATATATTTTATTTGCACTCATCTACATTATTGCACTCCTGCTGCTTTGCTAGCATTTTGCTACCAGCCATTCAGACATTTGAGTTCCTGTTTACACTGTGAACTCTCCCCGGCTGAAACCTCGCTGACATCATCGAGTTCACGCGAGACTCTATTCAGTGTATGCTCTGTGTAGCACCGGACAGAGGGGAAGGCGGCGTCCCTCGTGGCTTTCGGTCCCTGCCAGGACCTAGAGGGGCTATTGTGGCAAGACACACCGCGGACATCACACCGAAGTCCTCCTCCTTGGTTCCTGCGTCTGAACGGGCTGAGTTGTACTCAAAAACGCATTTTTTTCAGCTTTGTTTGTGAGTGTGCATTTTTATCCCTTACTCCATAAATTTATTGTTATACAATTTTACGCTATGAGTGCGCCTGTTTTTTCTGTGTTTTTGTAGATATCCTAAGGATGTGGTGTTCCCTTCATTCGGGCTGCAGAGACTCTTTTGGATAGCAATTGGAACATTTTGGGATTTGTATATCTTTTACATATATTTATCTGGACATTTTCTTCTTTTTTGATATTTTATTATGTATTTTATTGGTTCATTATTTTTATTTTTTTTACTACATCCACTGTGCTTAGCATAGGTTTTTTACTTTTATTTGTAATAACATTTTCCATTTCACTTTTATTTATATTTTTACTCTATAGAGATTTTATATAGTGATAGGTTGGCGCTAATATATTTCTTTTTTTGTTCTGATATATATATATATATATATATATATATATATATATATATATATATATATATATATACATATATATATATATATATACATATATTTATATATATGTATGTATATATTAACACACATTCCCAGATAGCTCAAACTCCTACATCCACCACATCATGAATATATATTTATGCCAAAATGAGTGCTACTGAGCCTGGCAAATGTATATGTACAATAGAAGACACGGGTGCCCAATGCTACATCAAATTGACAAAACATATATGGTAATGAGTATAAAGTATAAATACTTGAATAAAAATAGTAATAACGTGGTTATTTAGTTAAACCCTTTGGCCAAAGCGTCGTAAGCCTGCATACCAACGTCAAGGTGTGTGTGTGTGTGTGTGTGTGTGTGTGTGTGTGTGTGTGTGTGTGTGTGTGTGTGTGTGTGTGTGTGTGTGTGTGTGTGTGTGTGTGTGTGTGTGTGTGTGTGTGTGTGTGTGTGTGTATTGGGATTTTAAATAAATGTTCATTTGACTTAATGATATTAGTGATTGAACAGTCAAGCAAGGAGTTGATTAAAATTAGAAGTAATATTGAAACAATCACTAAAGATCACGGCGACACATTAGATACTGACACATCTACTGATTGGCAAGACAAAATTCAAAATACCATTGATACATACAAAGACAATCTGATCAAATATAAAAGAGAAAAGCTTAAAGTTGTCACAGACAGACGTGTATATAGATGGCTACACAGACAGACGGACTACACAGACAGACGTGTATATAGATGGCTGCTTGGGATTAATGAACCCAACCAAGCCAAAAACAGACCAAGGAGGTTTTCTTTCCAAACATAAGAAAACCACGGCAAATAGTGGGACGTGTAACACTAGTGACACGGATCAGTCAGATGGTCAGGACACTACGACAGCAGGTCCCTCGTCTTTTTTAGGTCAAGGAACCCCTGCCCCCCCCCCCATTCCCAAACCAGGCACAAAACCAGAAGGGGCGGACACAGGCACAAGGTATCCATTGCAGCAGACAACATCCAGAGGTTCAAACAAGCACGCAGCACTTAGAGGCAGCACTTGAAGAAATGAAGGAGTCTTTCCTGGACCGAGGTTATGATCGGACAGAGGTGACTGTGGCACTTGAAAAAGAAAGGAACATACAGAGAGGTACCTTGCTAAAACCACAAAATGAAAAGGCAGGAGATAACCGCTTTAACATCAAAAGTACCTACACGACAGCGTCTAGTTTCATCAGACACAGTATTCTACAACACACCCACATTTTAGCCAAGGACAAACAAATTGGAAGATTCTTCAAGGATCCCGCTCGTTTCTGTTATCGCAGAGGTCGCAATTTGGGAGACTTCCTCACACTGGCGGATCCAAATTCCAAGTATGGCAAAAAGCAGTCCTGGCTGACTAGACCAGTGGGCGTCCATAAATGCTGGGGATTGTGTCAATTGCCAATATTTGGTTCTTGGAAAAAGCTACCCACATCCACATCATGGATATCGCATTAAAATCAAAGACTTTTTGAATTGTGATTCAAAATATGTAATTTACTTCATCAGGTGCCCTTGTGGGCTCTATTACACCGGCAAGACCGTCAGGATGCTAAAGTAACGACTCAGTCTACATCGGTCTGCCATCAGGAAGGCACTGGCGGACACAGACAATAAGGAAGATTTTACTCAACAACCGGTGGCTCGTCACTTTAAAGAAAAACAGCACAGCCTTGCTGCTCTACGGTGTATGCCAATTGCGCAGGTCCCATTGTCCCCTAGGGGTGGAGATCGCAACAAGGCTCTACTTCAATTGGAGGCGAGAACCATTTGCAAGCTGGACACATTAAGTCCACGCGGGTTAAACGAAGATCTAGCTCTGAGCTGTTTTCTCTGACCGTCTCAGCAAGACAGTGATCTATCCACACCACGGCTTTTGTGCCCTTTTCATCAGACGAGCTGTTTACTTCCTTCACTGGATTGATCCAATCCCCGACTCATCTGCATTAGGTGACCATTCGTCCCCAGGATTCGAGTCAAATGGACGGGATTATACTCTGCATAACGTCCTTATACGTTTTTCCTGTACATCATAGGATTCTTTTTGTCTCCAGCACAGGAACGACACGATGGATTTGACATTTTCATTTACTGTTGTTTATTTATCTTGCATGTATGGATGCCCTGAACTCTTATCGTCACCGATGTTCCACTAACCAGCAGGGGGGTACATGGTACCTCGTTACTCATAAATAATTATGTTTTTATCACCAGCATGATTATAACATTTTGCCTTCACAGGAACTTGTGACCGGTTGTGCCATGCCATTAACAACTACATTGGACGCTTCATGCTTTGACTTTTTTCAGTTATGTTCTAATATGGACTAATTAAGCTATTTGCTATTTGGATACTTTGATTTTTGACATCCTGTGACATGTTTACATGGAACTATAGCCACTAGTTTGGACTGACTCTTTGGCTTTATCCGATATATTTAGTATCCGATTGCGCGCCTGTATGCTAAGGTGCAATTAACCATATTGACTGCCAATCAAGTGTTATACAGTACTATGTGTGTCATTTCTGTTACGCATGGTTTGGCTCTTATCAACAAGAAGCCACACCAGTCAGGTCATTAGCTTATATGATGATTTATTTATGCATATTTTTGTAATTAAGCCAGAACATCTCAGCATATGTATGTTCACATTTATGGTTATCACTGTACTGCACTTTTATATGGGTGTTGTTTGTGCCACATCTCACATGCTTTTTTATTGCATTGACTAGCCTAGGATGCCATTAGCTGATGTTGCTAGTATTGACATTGTATACACTCTTTAACATTATTAGGCATTTACATATGCCTTATTCAGCCTGCTTAGGCTTATTTCTCTTTCCCTTTGACTTTAGCCAGTTGTTACATGGGTTAACATATGTTTATTTGCTACCACATCAGTTATTTAGCATCACAACCAATAGTCTTGCTCTGAGACGCTCAGATCGCGAAGGTCCACTTCGCCTGCAGTTGCGCTTATTATTTATTTCCCGCGGTTCGCGCATGCGCAATGGTCATCTAGTCAGCTCCACACGATTTTCCTTCTCCCTTTACCAGCTCGCGGCTCGCGCATGCGCAGATATGCATTTCAGTAGTTACATGCGCCCCCTCTGGCTTTTTGACACGCGACGGAGCTGTTTTGACTTATAGCCTATAACCCTTGACCCGCGCATGCGCAGTGAGTGCGTTTCACGGGATAGAATCATCATTGCGTCTCAGTTAACGCCTGACTGCCTGGTTGCAATGGGAGGGTCCTGCATTTAGCATGTAAGTTTTTGTTTGAATTAAATTATGTGTTGCACCTGTCTGTTTTGGTTTGTTAGGGTATATATATATGTGTTCTATTGCACTCTGTATGTACATCACCTTGAGAAAGGTCCCGTGTGTAGGACCGAAACGTTGGATTTGATGTCTTACTAAATACAACTCTTTTTTTGACTACCTCGTGGAGTGCTACCTCTGATATTCGCTCATCCGGTATCGTATTGCATATATATATATATATATATATATATCACACAGAGTTGGTGCCGCAATCAAAACCATCCCCCATAAATCAAAATAAATCACTAGGCCAGATGTAGGGGTTAAATTTACCCTCTGGCGGTGCTAACAACCCAATATGATATACGAACACAAAAAGAAAAAGAGGGTTTGTTGAAAGCACACGAAAAATATGTGAAACTACAAAATGGATTTTATTAGCAATACAAAATTAAAAAAAAAATAATATTAAAATATACCTAAACACATACTAAATGAACACTGCTGAACCAATGAATACACAATAAAAATGTGGAGACCCAAAATATGTAACATGCAAAATACATAGGTATGATAATGCAAATCCAGGGGAAAATAATTTCCCCTGGAAATGCAATGGAGATCGGCCGATCAGCAACACATGATAATACAAATGACTGAAAAAAAACGCACCTTATTTCTGAATTTCACATGTCTAAAATCGGGGTGCGCCTTACAATCGATGTATTAAAAAATGTAAGTTAAAAAAAGTGTCTACAGTACTAACCCACTCTTTTCACTTACCCTATTTCAGGAGAGGTCCCATGTCAGCAGAGGACAAATCGGGCGGTGGCGGCATGAGAGGTCCCACGTCTGCAGATGGTTGAAGATGGTCACTGGGCAGGAGTGCGGCGGCAAGCCAGGTCCCAAGTCTGCAGCTGAATGAAGAGAAGAAGACAGCAGGCGGGCGGTGGCAGGAGGAGATCATAATAGCAGGAGAGCTGAGCAGGAGCAGAGCGGCATAGGGGAACGGCTTGGGAGGTGCACACTGTAACACCGGACGTTGACCGGTGTCTGACTTCCGGTTACAGTGTGCTCCTCCCCACCCGTTCCCCTATGCCGCTCTGCTCCTGCTCAGCTCTCCTGCTATAATGATTTCCTGCCACTGCCACCGCATGCCCGCTCGCGGTCGTCTTATCTTCATTCACCTGCAGACTTGGGACCTATCCTGCCACTGCACACCTGCCACACTCCCGCCGCATTCCCGCCCACTGTCCATCTTCAACCATCTGCAGACGTGGGACCTCTCCTGCCGCCACCCGCTTCGTCCTCCGCTGACATGGGACCTCTCCTGAAACATGGTAAGTGAAAAAGTAATTTTCCTCAATTGTAAGGGCCACATCGATGGTGCGTCTTACAATCGAGGAAATACGGTATATATGTATATATATATATATATATACATACATACATACATACATACATACATACATACATACATACATGTATACATACATGTATACATACACGTGCACAGTGGCTTGCAGAAGTATTTCATTTTGGATATATAGGATACCGTTCGGATCAAGGTTAGATTAATGATCAAATGTGCAAAAATGTGTGCGAATAAATTGAAGCAATTGAACATTCTGTGTCATGCGGTATTATTTATTAAGCTCCATTAGACGTTTAACACATTCGAACGAGCGTCAACTCTCATTCAAGTCAATGGGAGTTAACGTTCTTTGGACACGTTAACCCGTAACAGATTTTGTAGCGCTGGTTCCCCCTGTCCTGTCTGTCTCCACTAACCCCCCTCCCCCCCTGCTGCGCACAGGTGATTGAACATTTGTAATTGTTGCACTTGTTCCCCCTGGTCTCTCTCCCCCCTCCTGTGAGGTGATGTGCAAGCGGATGATGTTTGGTGTGGTGGGGGGGGATTCAGTAATCATTTATAATTGGGCTACTTTTGGGCTATTTCCGTGATGTTATTGGGCGGGATTTTTAGGAACTATCTGGCAACACTGGGCATACCCCACTATACGGACCTTCACTTTACAGACACTCACGAGTACGGACATATTTACCATAGCACCATTCCCCTGACTCCGTACGCTCACTTCGCAAGTACGCACAATTCAGCCTCCCAGACCGCCGTAGTTGTGTGATGCACTGATTCCCCTCGTCCAATTGGAAAATGGCAGCTCGCGCATGCGCCTGTGAGTAGGACACAGGCACGTCCTGAATAGCAATACCGGCTCCTTACCTCTAACGAAGTGAAAAAAGATAGTGCTTCACTTTAAAGTAGATTTTCGCATTACATACACGCTCTGGAATGCGGGCTATGCCTGTATGTATGTATATATAATATAGCGAGCATTAGCTTATAAGGGTTCCATGTAAAAATGGATTTCAGACAAAGGGTGTGCTCATTTGCATGCCATTTCCCAGAATCCCTTGCTACAGTTGGAGCACTGTATGCTAGGTAATAATGGTGAAAAGCAGGGTTGCAGACCTGCCTAAGACATGTGAATGTGCTCACACGATCTTTTTATTTGATATACATACACACACAAGCATAGTGGAAGCGCCGTTCCTAAATCGCTTTCTGGATATCTATATTTAAAAAAATAAACTCTGCCAGGGTTTTCTCTATCATTTCAATGGGCAGCACAGGGAAGAGTAGAGCCAGCAACCCACTCAGAGCTCCCACCCAGGGATTGTCCCTAAAGCCTAATTCAGTAGTTTATAAAACAATGCATGGGAAATAGAAAGCAAGCGACCCAGTTACAGAAGGAAGCTACTGTATGCATGTCTTCAGCCTGCTCCAGAGCCCAAGCTATCATCATGTTCAGCTTCCTGCCCTTTCACTGCCTGCTACCAAGCCATTCTTGTATCAACTGTTTTGTTTTCCACACTACTTAATAAAGTTTGTTGAAGAAAAATACTCGCGAAATTTCCTTTGAAACGTCACTGCAAAATCAGCCAATCGATATGCGAAGAGCAACCAACCGAGAAGCAAGAAACCACGCCCCCTAGCAACACATGAACACTGCCTCTAGCAACGAGCTGCTGCCCAAATGTCACGCCCCTCCAGTAACGGTTTTTACCGCCCATAGCAACAGTGATGCTTGGGTGTAAACCACGCCCCTAGTAACCGACCGCACTGCCCACAACGATAGAGTGGAGAAGTGATGTATCCTCTCTCGCCATTGGCCGGATGTCCTCGCCCCCTAGCAACTAAACCCCGCCCCCTAGCACCGGGTTTCCTGCCTCTCCCATGAAGTCACGGGCGGCTATAGCATCACAACCAGGAAGTCGCCAAGGCATACGGGGGACACCATACGATCGGCGGTGGCGGGACAAGATGGCACCATCCGGGCTCAAGGCGGTGGTTGGGGAGAGTAAGTCTCTGCTTCCACCTCTCTACCCCCACCCCGGGCGTGTCTGTTTACTTATGGCGTCATTCGTTACCGACGTCACCGCCGATTGGGTGGCAGCCGGCGCCTTTGTTTCCTATCGCAGTGACGTCACCCGCTTAACCGTGATTGAACCCCTTGTTCGGTTATAGTGGTGTCCCGGTTGGGCTAAACCCGGATGTGACGTCACACCCATAAAATATTGGTTGCCTTAAAGGGGCCGTAGTTAGGGGAAGGGGTGGTTGGGTCGCACCAGGGTGAGATTTGGGGGATATGGGCAGAGTAATGGGACCACCCCCTCTTCCCCCCCCGGTCATCACTCTCTACATTTGCACTGTCAGGCTGTGATGTCACTGGTTCAGGCAGAAAGTGACATCACAATCGGAAACAATAATGACGTGGTGGCTGGTACCCTCGATACACAGAGCAAAACAAATGGTTTAATTTGACATGTTTAAAGGTGTATTTTGACATAAAAAAGGGAATATTATTATTTTTTTCTTTAACCCTTTGGGTGCTCCTACGTCATGGGGTCGGGTAGTCCAGTGCCCAAGGAGGATCTTTTTCTTCCAGCTTTGATGGAGTCTGAATGCGCTCAGCGAGGACTCTTCCGTTTTCATTTAAAGGGCTGCCGCAGCTCACGTGATCGCATTTTCAAGGGGTTAATATGTAAACGGCTATTTAAATACAGTACAACTTACAAGATAACTCTCTATCACCTTTATTGCTCCCATCCCAGTAAATTCTCAGTGTCCACAATTAGATTTTAAGCTCTTCGGAGCAGGGACTCCACTTCCCGAAATGTCACATTTTGGCTGAAGCACTTCTTCCCATTATGTGTTATTGGTATTGTTTGTTATTTATGTGATTGTCACGTGTGTTACTGCTGTGAAACGCTATGCACATTAATGGCGCTATATAAATAAAGACATAGATACTGCACTGTTAGTTGGTGACAGTCCTGCTGTTTTCATCCTTCACGTTGTCTCTGTCCCTATAATTCTGCCCTGCGCACAGGGATCTCTCTCTGTCCCTATAAGGGCTGTTATATAGTGGCCGCGCGCGCTCTGCCGTGATAATTGGCTGAGGTTAGTCAGCCTTTCTATAATAGCGCCGTGCGCGCGCACGCAGTGAGCGTGGAGCCAGCCGACGGGAGAAGATGGGGAAAATAATGAATTTGTGCCGCTACCGGCGCTGTTTTATTTAATCTTTAATCATTAATCTTTAATGATCAAAGATATTAAAATAATGGGGGTTAAAATCATAGACAAAGGACACACACTTACAATCCTATGGCGAGTACATATGGTGCTCTGGATCCAGAATTAAAATGAGACAATTGAGTGGTATTAGATCAAAAAATCTCTAGGGTTCTGATATGCAGATTGCCCTTGCAAAATGGTATCTCTAACCAGTAGGGGTGTAGGAAGAAAAGGTGCTCAGAGGAACAGTTAGGCTTTTCCTATAGTAGGTGCGGGTGCACGCCTGTGCGAACACGCGTGCACGTTATATATATATATATATATATATATATATATATATATATATATATATATATATATATATATATAAATATATATATATATATATATATAGTGGTTGACAAATCACCCAAAAATCTACTCGCCGAACCAAAAAAAATCTACTCACCACCTAGTCCCACCCCCAATCCCGCCATGCTTGGGCAGCCATGAGGAGGTCGCCACGGGGTCAAATCCAGTCGCCATGGGCCTGTAGGTGAATGGATTTGTCGAACATTGTGTGTGTGTGTGTGTGTGTGAGTGTGTCAAAGTTAAAAAAAATAAAAATTATTTTTATTGTGCAACTTTTTTATTTTAAAAATATTATTTAACTCATTATTAACTCACACAATCTCTATACACACACAGTACCTTCACTCACAGCATACACACAAAAAGCGTGCGTAACGTGTACGCGTGTTCGCACAGGCGTGCACCCGCACCTACTATAGGAAAAGCCTAACTGTTCCTCTGAGCACCTTTTCTTCCTACACCCCTACTGGTTAGAGATACCATTTTGCAAGGGCAATCTGCATATCAGAACCCTAGAGATTTTTTGATCTAATACCACTCAATTGTCTCATTTTAATTCTGGATCCAGAGCACCATATGTACTCGCCATAGGATTGTAAGTGTGTGTCCTTTGTCTATGATTTTAACCCCCATTATTTTAATATCTTTGATCATTAAAGATTAATTTTTAATTATACATTAACCATTCAGAATAGGGATCACGAGTGCTGACAAGTGAGTTTCTTTCTCTTCTTGGTTTGTTTGTAATTCCTGCATCTGACATGAGTCTGTTTGATCCCGTTACATAATACACATTAGCAGTGTTCGACAAACCTATACATTTGCACGCCCCGGGCGAGTGGATTTAACATCGTGGCGAGCTCCTATTGGCCCAAGCAGCACACGTGTGGTACTAGGTGGCGAGTAGATTTTTTTGTTCGGCGAGTAGATTTTTTGGTGATTTGTCGACCACTGCACATTAGTCTCCGCTCCCTGTATCAGACCAAAAAACAGGATTTGAGCTGTATGGGTCCCTTATTGATGTAAAGAAACACGGAAAAAATTAGTAATATACTAATTTTTTTTTTTTTTTTTTTTTTGAACCAACAAAAGTTGTGTGTAAAATCTTTCTTAACGCATAGGGCATTTCAGTTATGTATGTGTACGTGTACACAAATACACATACATTTTATAGTGGGTAAAAAAAGTCACAAAATAACCTCTACTGTACACAGTGTACAATAAATAAAATTACCACTTGTGGGTATATTTGCATGTCTCGGACAAGTCTGCTACCCTGTATTTCACACTGATGAGGCCCCAAAGGCTGAAGTAGCTATCTTTGAGTAGGTTTACTGGCCATGCACGTCTTTTACCCAGGCTTTGCTGAAAAGACATGTAATACGGCAGGCATAAGGTTAAAAGGGTCCATGTTAAAATGGACAGGAAGCAAAAAGTGACACTGTGCTCATTTGCATGTCATTACCCAGAATGCCTGGCTGCAGTGGAAGCATTGTATACTAAGAGATAATGGGGAAAGACCAGTTTGCAGACATGTCTGGGACATGCAAATGTGCTCATACGTGCTATATGTGATGTTTATGCTGTTCTAGCTAATAAAATCTTTTTTTTCCAACTTATCTACTGTGTGCTGTCTCTACTTTATCAGCCCACGGATGGTAACGTATTTCCTATTTATGCACCAGGCCATTACACCATATATAATTGGAGTGCTGTGCTGGCGTATATATGGCTTTATTTATTCTCAAATGGAAATATTACTGGATGCTCATTTGCATGTCTTGGACTGGTCTGCAACCCTGCCTTTCACCATTATCGCCCAGCATACTGTGCTTCCACTGCTGCAAGGGATTCTAGGAAATGACATGCAAATGAGCACACAGTAATATTTCCATTTGCAATATGCTTTACGGTGGAGGTTTTTTTTGTCACTTTTTTTGCCCACCATAACTTAACGGTGCGCAAACTGGGGGGGGGGGGGTGCAGGGGGAGCTGCAAGGCCTCTGTAAACCTTTACTTACCTTGGCTCCACATGCGTAGCGATGGCAACGCGGTGTGAAATGACGCCGCGAGGTCATGTGACGTCACGTTGCTATGGCAACGTGACGCCGACGCCAGTTGGGGTGTGGGAGGGCACGAGGGTGAGGTGACCGCCGGCAGGGGAGCGCGGGGAAAAAAGTTTGCGCCCCTCTGACTTAACTATTGTGTGGTGGATATTTATTTATTTATAAAATGTTTTACCAGGAAGTAATACATTGAGAGTTACCTCTCGTTTTCAAGTATGTCCTGGGCACAGAGTTAAGATGACAAATAATACATGGTTACAAATACAGGTACATAAGTGAACAGGGTATACATTATATACATGCACAGTTAGAGATAATATATATATACTAGCTGAGAGCCCCGGCGTTGCCCGGGATGTTTGTGGTGTGGGTGTGGCATTTGGGTGGGGAGTGGTCCACGCGGCCCATGTGCGGTGGTACTGCTGCTGTGGCTGTACTGATGGTGATTGTATCGGTGTGCTGATTTGGGAGGGTTTGGTGCTGATGTGGGGGTGCGGATGTGGGGGTGCCGATGGGGGAGGTGCGAAGGTGCCAATGTGTGGGTGCTGATGGTGTTGATGGGGGCAGGGAATGGTGGGGAGCCGAAAATGCCAGTGTGCTGGGGGGGGCATGGGATACCGGTGTTCTGATGTGGTGGTGCTGGGGATAGTGTGTGTGTGTGTGTATACATGTGTGTATACATGTTTGTGTGTATACATTGTGTGTACGTGTGTGTGTGTGTGTGCGTGTGTGTGTACATTTGTGTGTGTGTGTACATGTAAATGTGTGTGTGTGTGTGTGTGTGTGTATACATGTGTGTGTGTATACATGTATACACACACACACACACATGTATACACACACACACACACACACATGTATACACACACACACACATGTATACACACACACACACATGTATACACACACACACACATGTATACACACACACACACACACACACATGTATACACACACACACACACACACATGTATACACACACACATGTATACACACACACACACACATGTATACACACACACACATGTATACACACATGTATACACACACACATGTATACACACACACACATGTATACACACACACACACACATGTGTACACACACACACACACATGTATACACACACACACGTATACACACACACACACACATGTATACACACACACACACACACATGTATACACACACACACATGTATACACACACACACGTGTGTGTGTGTGTATACATGTATGTGTGTATACATGATGTGTGTGTGTGTGTGTGTGTATGTATACGTGTGTGTGTGTGCGTGTGTGTGTGTGTGTGTGTGTGTGTGTGTGTATGTATACGTGTGTGTGTGTGTATACGTGTGTGTGTGTGTATACGTGTGTGTGCGCGTGTGCGTGTCTACGTGCGCGTGTGCGTGTCTACGTGCGCGCGCGTGTCTACGTGCGTCTGTGTCTACGTGCGTCTGCGTGTCTACGCGCGTCTGCGTGTCTACGCGCGTCTGTGTCTACGCGCGTCTGCGTGTCTACGCGCGTCTGCGTGTCTGCGTGTCTACGCGCGTCTGCGTGTGTATGTATACGTGTGTCTACGTGTGTATGTATACGTGTGTGTATATGTGTGTACACGTGTGTGTGTATATGTGTGTACACGTGTGTGTGTGTGTGTGTGTATACATGTGTATGTATACGTGTGTGTATACGTGTGTGTGTGTGTGTGTGCGTGTCTACGTTCGTGTGCGTGTCTACGTGCGTGTGCGTGTCTACGTGCGTGTGCGTGTATACGCGCGTGTGCGTGTCTACGTGCGTGTGCGTGTCTACGTGCGTCTGCGTGTATACGTTTGTCAACGTGTGCATGTGTGTATACGTGTGTCTACGTGTGTATGTATACGTGTGTATGTATACGTGTGTGTGTGTGTGTATGTATACGTGTGTGTGTGTGTGTGTATGTATAAGTGTGTGTGTGTGTTTGTGTGTGTGTGTGTGCGCGTGTGCGCGTGTGCGTGTCTACGTGCGCGTGTGCGTGTCTACGTGCGCGCGCGTGTCTACGCGCGTCTGCGTGTCTACGTGTATACGCGCGTCTGCGTGTATACGTGTGTCTACGTGTGTATGTATACGTGTGTGTACACGTGTGTGTACGTGTGTGTGTGTATACATGTGTATGTATACGTGTGTGTATACACGTGTGTATACGTGTGTGTGTGTGTGTGTGTGTGTATACGTGTGTGTGCACGTGTGTGTGTCTACGTGCACGTGTGGGTGTCTACGTGCACGTGTGCGTGTCTACGTGCGTGTGCGTGTCTACGTGCGTCTGCGTGTCTACGTGCGTCTGCGTGTCTACGTGCGTCTGCGTGTCTACGTGCGTCTGCGTGTATACGTTTGTCAACGTGTGCCTGTGTGTATACGTGTGTCTACGTGTGTATGTATACGTGTGTGTACACGTGTGTACGTGTGTGTGTGTGCCTACGTGTGTGTGTATACGTGTGTGTGTACGTGCGTGTCTACGTGTGTGTGCGTGTCTACGTGTGTGTGCGTGTCTACGTGTGTCTGCTTGTCTACGTGTGTCTGCGTGTTTACGTGTGCCTGCGTGTCTACGTGTGCCTGCGTGTCTACGTGTGCCTGCGTGTCTACGTGTGCCTGCGTGTCTACGTGTGCCTGCGTGTCTACGTGTATACGTGTGTCTACGTGTGTATGTATACGTGTGTGTGTGTATACGTGTGTGTGTCTACGCGTGTGTCGACATGTGTGTGTATACGTGTGCCTATGTGTGTGTGTGTATATACGTGTGTGTACGTGTGTGTACGTGTGTAGGGCAGGGAGGGTGGGGGCGAAGGGCAGGGAGGGTGGGGGCGAAGGGCAGGGAGCGAAGGGCAGGGAGGGTGGGAGCGAAGGGCAGGGAGGGTGGGGGCGAAGGCAGGGAGGGCGGGGGCGAAGGTCGGGGGCGAAGGGCAGGGAGGGCGGGAGCGAAGGGCAGGGAGGGCGGGGGCGAAGGGCAGGGAGGGCGGGGGCGGTCGAAGGGCAGGGCCGGGCGAAGGGCATGGCCGGGGGGGGCGAAGGGCATGGCCGGGGGGGGGGGGGGGGGGCGAAGGGCATGGCCGGGGGGGGGGTGAAGGGCAGGGCCGGGGGGGGGGGTGAAGGGCAGGGCCGGGGGGGGGGGGTGAAGGGCAGGGCCGGGGGGGGGGGGGTGAAGGGCAGGGCCGGGGGGGGGGGGGGTGAAGGGCAGGGCCGGGGGGGGGGTGAAGGGCAGGGCCGGGGGGGGGGTGAAGGGCAGGGCCGGGGGGGGGGGTGAAGGGCAGGCCCTGGGGGGGGGGTGAAGGGCCGGGGGGGGGGGGGAGGTGAAGGGCAGGGCCGGGGGGGGGGGGGGGAGGTGAAGGGCAGGGCCGGGGGGGGGGGGAGGTGAAGGGCAGTGCCGGGGGGGGGGGAGGTGAAGGGCAGGGCCGGGGGGGGGAGGTGAAGGGCAGGGCCGGGGGGGGGAGGTGAAGGGCAGGGCCGGGGGGGGGAGGTGAAGGGCAGGGGGGGGGAGGTGAAGGGCAGGGGGTGGGGAGGTGAAGGGCAGGGCCGGGGGGGGGGGGAGGTGAAGGGCCGGGGGGGGGGGGGGAGGTGAAGGGCAGGGGGGGAGGTGAAGGGCAGGGGGGGGGAGGTGAAGGGCAGGGGGGGGGAGGTGAAGGGCAGGGGGGGGGAGGTGAAGGGCAGGGGGGGGAGGTGAAGGGCAGGGGGGGGAGGTGAAGGGCAGGGGGGGGAGGTGAAGGGCAGGGGGTGGGGAGGTGAAGGGCAGGGGGGGGGAGGTGAAGGGCAGGGCCGGGGGGGGGGGGGAGGTGAAGGGCCGGGGGGGGGAGGTGAAGGGCAGGGCCAGGGGGGGGGAGGTGGAGGGGAAGTGGAGTGAGGGGTGGGTGAGGGGAGGTGAAGGCCGCTCACTCACCCGTCCGGCCGTTCCCTCACCCGTCCGGCAGCTCCCACGTGGATCTGAGGCGGGAGGCAGCGTGTTGTGGCCGCTCCCCCGCTGTGTCCCTGGCGCGCGCTCGCTCACTCCGCTCCCCCGCTGACTGTAGCGGCGCCGGGGGGGGGGGGGGGTGGAGGGGAGGTGAAGGGGGGGGGTGGAGGGGAAGTGAGTGAGGGAAGGTGAAGGGGGGTGAGGGGAGGTGAAGGCCGCTCACTCACCCGTCCGGCAGCTCCCTCACCCGTCCGGCAGATCCCACGTGGAGGGGGGGGGGGGGTGAAAGCGCGGGAAACGGAGAGGCGGAGGAAGAGGCGGAGCCTCCGGGACCGGTGGGGAAGAGAGCGGGAGATGTGCTGCTAACACTGTGAGCCCCGCTAATGTATGTAACACCGTGTGTGTGGGGGGGTTGTGTGTGTTTAGTGATGTGTGTGTGTATAGTGATGTGTGTGTGTGTGTATAGTGATGTGTGTGTGTGTGTGTAAAGTGATGTGTGTGTGTGTATAGTGATGTGTGTGTGTGTATAGTGATGTGTGTGTGTGTATAGTGATGTGTGTGTGTATAGTGATGTGTGTGTGTGTGTATAGTGATGTGTGTGTGTGTGTGTGTGTGTGTGTGTGTGTGTGTGTGTGTGTGTGTGTGTGTGTGTGTGTGTGTGTGTGTGTGTGTGTGTGTGTGTGCCCTTCACTCCGCCTCAGGCCAATGAGAGGTGTGTGGGGGCGGGCGGGCGGCCCAAGGGAGCAATCTCATTGGCCTGGCCCAAGGTCCAATGAGATTGCCGCTAGGGACACGGGGAGGGGCACAGGGAGACACATACAGACCCGGACACATAGGACACTTTCAGAAATATATAGTAGATAGACGCATGTAACGGTTACAGACCAGATTAACATGTGAGACGGCTTTAGTTGAAAGAACTTAGACTGGTGGCGGCTGTGAGTCTCCAAAAACAGATAGTCGATACCGTTCTGTGGCTAACTAAATGCTTTTATTTGTGCAAGATTCGAGATACACTGATCTCTTCTTCTGGCGACGTTACAATGGATTAAGCCAAAAAACTTTATTGAAACAAAGCATCTGTGGGTGAAGCCTATCCCTCCCCCATGTGCAGTATGCGATTTATGACCTGAGGTGTTAAATGGTCCCTGAATTGTGTGTGTGTGTGTGTGTGTGTGTGTGTGTGTGTGTGTGTGTGTGTGTGTGTGTGTGTGTGTGTGTGTGTGTGTGTGTGTGTGTGTGTGTGTGTGTGTGTGTGTAAAGATACATTTATGCAACATATCATGGGACCCACAATAAAATCTGAGCGACGATTCGCATATCTCTCACACACACCCTCGCCCTCCATATCTAAATAGACTGTACATCGGTTGTCACAGAATTTCCTTCCAACCGCCACCTCCATCCTGTCACCAACACCCAGCAGAGCACTTCCTCATTTTTACTTTGTTTAGTATTTCTCTTCCCTTTTTTTTTTGTTCTTTTTATGTATTTTTTAAAACTTTTTCTTATTTTTCCTCTCCATTTTGTTTGTATTTTTTTTTGCCTGTTTTTCTTCTATTCTTTCTTTTAAATCCACTCTTCGTTCCCCCTCCCCCACTTATTTTTAAAATATTTACTCTGTCCCATTCTCCTTTTTGCTAGTTTTAACATCTATTATGGCTTACTAATTAATTACACAATTATTACTGTGAAGCCGGCCGACAGGGAAAAGCACATTTTTCGCGCTGCTACCGCCGCTGGTAGTATGTGTGTATGTATATTTATCAACATTGCACAATAAAAATAATTTTTATTCATACATGTCGTTTTTTTTTTGTTTTTTGTTTTTTTTTAAATATTATTTAATAAATTATTAACTCACACAATCCATATATACACACACACACAATTACCCAGTGACACACACACACACAGTACCTTCCCAGCCTGTCGCTCCCGGCAGCACGGACCGTACACACAAAAAGTGTGCGTCACGTGCACGCGGGTTTGCACCGTCACGCGCGCCCGCACCTACCATAGAACAAGCCTTACATAAACCTTGGCCCCTTGCAGACACAATTACGAGAACGCCCTCCTACTGTCTCTGTACGTTCTTCCTACCTACCAATTAGATTGTAAGCTCTTCGGAGCAGGGACTCCTTTTCCTAAATGTCACTTTTATGTCTGAAGCACTTCTCCCCATTGTGTGTTATTTGTATTATTTGTTATTTACAGTATGATTGTCACGTGTATTACTGCTATGAAGCGCTATGTACATTAATGGCGCTATAGAATTAAAGACATACGTACATACATAC
Source organism: Ascaphus truei (assembly GCF_040206685.1). Lineage (NCBI taxonomy): Eukaryota > Metazoa > Chordata > Amphibia > Anura > Ascaphidae > Ascaphus > Ascaphus truei. Next base: position 12,556,195 of record NC_134502.1, read on the forward strand.
TCTTTATGTGTGGGGGGAAGGAGCGGCTCAGTGAGTAAAGACACCGACTGTAAATAAGGTTGCCAGGTGGCTTCTCCAAAAATACTGGACACAATGGTGAAAGGTGCAACAGGTCACCATGTCCAGGGAGGAAAATACCAGACACATACATGTCCAGTATTACAGTTCCTCTCATTTTTTACTAGACAGAATATCCCAATACAGGACAGTCCAGTTCAATACCAGACACCTGGCAACCCTAACTGTAAACAATGACAATGCGTTTGAATCTGGAACCTGGTTCAAATCCTGGTGTCGGCTCCTTGGAGCGTAGGGCAAAGGGAGTGCCTTATGCACCGAAAACATAGATTGCAAGGTCACCTGTGGGCAGGGACTGTAACATTCCTATGTGCTGCGTACCATGCACTATACTGTAATTGTGAAGCGCTTTGGGTCCCATTGGGAGAAAGGCGCTACAGGAGGGCCCCGCTCATACGGCGGGTCTCGTTCCAGGCTGCCGCCGTAAAGCGGGGCCATACTGTACTGTATTGTACCTTTTGAAAACAGAGATGCAAAGCTGTTTCGCTGACAAATGGCATCTGACAAGGAGTTGCGCATGCATCAAAACTGTTGTTTAGTGACAGCCAGATACTTTGCTGCTGTGCACATCATGCCGGAAAAACGGAACAAGCGCCGAACCTAATGAATATGGGTATACATTGGGAAACGCCGTATGAGCGGAATGCTGTAAAGCGCGGTCCTACTGTATATGAAATAAAGATATTATTATTATTATATCTTGGCTAAGTAACAATCAAACTGCTTAGAGCTCTTAGGCCCAGATGCACAAAAGGGTATAAAGCTCTTAGGACCAGATGCACAAAAGGGTACTAAGGACACCTTTGCTCCCATTAAAATGAATGCGAGTTAAGACGTGCTAAACAGGGTTGCCACCACTCCAGGGACTACGGAGACACCCGGAGACCACGGGTTTAGCGGGGTAAATCTCCCCCTGCAAATCCCGTCAACATGGCTGCGCGACGTCAAACGGTGCCGCGCTGCCAGCAACGGGCGCTATGTGACATCGCGGCATCACGTGACGCCCAGTTGCCATGACAACTGCACGCTGTGCGACGTCACTCAGCATTATGTCACCACGGCAGCGGGGCGTCACGGGGGCGCCATACGGCACCCCGTTGTCATGGCAACTTGATGCGTGTGTGACGCCGTGACGTCACATTGTCATGGTAACGTGCGCCATGTGAAGCCGTGCTGACTGAATCTCGCAGGGAACGAGAGGATGCTGCCGGTAAGAGAAATACATATATAAAATAAATAAATGTTAAAAAAAAAATGATTTTAAAAAGTCATTAGCCTTCAATATAAGGTGGCAACCCTGGTGCTAAAGCTTAGCACCCTTTTGTGGATCTGGGCCTGTATTGATTGTATGTGAGTTTAACCGGTTAATGAAAGGAGCTCTTAATGTGCTATAAGTGAGACAGAGGGCAATGAAACTGGTTAATGAATGAAGCTGTGAATGTGTTCTATGTGAGCTACAAAGTATTTACACATGTCAATGAATTATTTACATAATCGTAGCACTCATCCGTTTTATCTATCATTTCTTTTTGCAATGTTCCTTTTTTATTTAATTTGTGGATGATTTTGTTTTGATCCGGTTGTAGCATACCATGTATTTATTCTGTTTTTGGTACCGGGGTGCATATAAGTTGCTCATTGGCTGAACTGACATTGTTCTCCTGCTGCCCACAGAAATCCTGAGCGGCGTGATCGCCAGCGTGAAGAAGGACGGGGAGTGGAAGGTATGACGTGCCGTATAGTGCTGTGCCGAGTATCACCGTGCGCTTTTCTCCTTTAAAAACTGCAAAATAGACAATTATGGAGCCCCCCAAAAATGGAAGTGCTCTAACTCCCTTTTAACGCCCAAAGATGCACCTCCAATGGGGAGCAGGTATACAGCAGTGTCTGCTTCCCTATCTAGAAGACTAATGTTGTTTACAGCTGTGACATCATCAGTAAGGCCTGATGTAATAGATGGGCCTGGGATACAGCAGAGAAGGTAAGGGGTGGGTCTGATGACATAATACTTTGAGATGTGTCTGATGATCTAATGAAAGGGCTAGAGTTGTCTTATGACATCATGTATGTTAATTGTGACACCATCAAAGGAATAGAGCAGTAGGCCGCGCTTACAGTGCCGGCAATGCGACGTCGCCCGAAAACAAACGCATTTCCGCCGCCACCGCGTGCACTTATACAGCTGAACCCCGTTATAATGCGATCCTTGGGGTCCACAGAATCAGACCGCGTTATAACCAGGATTCCGTTAAAATGTCACCTTTAACCGGCATCTAGATCTCTCTCTCCTCAACCACGTGCTCTCCTCTCTCTCCTGCGCTGCGGGCTCTCTGCTCTCCTCTCTCTCCCCCGCAGCTGTCGGCTCTTGTGCGCGGCGTCATCTGTGGTGTAGAGGTAATGTATTGGTACCAGTATATGGAAGGTCCTGAGTTCGATCCCTGCATGTGTAAAATGTTTTGTCCATTGTCAATAAAGCATTGAATGTTTAAAAAAAAAAAAAAAAAGACGCAGCGCAGTAGAGCCGAGAGCTGCGGGGGAGAGAGGAGAGAGATCTAGATGCACGTGGACACAGCACTATGAAGTGAGGAGAGACCTGACAGCTGAGAAGAGAGATGTAAGTTCTCGCACCGCGCCAAATGGAGGCTTTCAAATCGGAAGCCACACTCAGACCGCGTTATAAGCGGATTCGCGTTGTAGCAGATCGCGCTATAACGGGGCTGAGCTGTAGTAAGTGCGACGGAGCGACGTCGCCGTCGCGAAAACTGGTAGCCGGCAAAATTTGATTTTTCAAGGGCTGTCGTCTCGTGACGGCCCTTGAACCAATCAAATGCCCGGAAACCCGCGACGCTGCCGCCCGGCGAAATATAACTTTTGCCGGTGAAGACGGCAATGGGTGACGTCACCATCGACGTCACTAGACACGCGGCCTTATGATATCAGAAGGGTAGCCGTGCATGTGAGGGGGAGGCTGGCACTACCGCTGAGTGTGCTGTTTGTGTATATGGAAGGTGTAGCAGTGTATGTCGCTGCCCGCACTATCATCTCTGCTCTCTCTCCTCCCCCCTCCCCCCAGGTCCTGCTTGTAGATCACACCAGTATGCGTATACTCTCCTCCTGCTGTAAAATGTCAGATATACTAGACGAAGGCATCACAAGTAAGTGTGTACAGGGCAATGACATCATGAGGGTGTGATGTCATAGACGAGCTGGGTTGGTGTGCAGTGGTCTGATGACATCATAAGGAAAATGAATGTGTGGTGGGAAGGGGGGGGCTGATGACATCATAAGGACTGTGCGAAATCATGGGCAGGGAACTTGGAGAAGGGAAAGTATGATGGCATCCTACCAAGTTGGCATCCTCTCCAACTTCCCCGCTCCTCACTGCACCATTATTTATACACCTCTCTCCCAACAGCTTCTTTACCTGTCAATAAACAACACCCACACAAATCCTCTATTCACACCCTCTATCTATGGGATCTCCCCATAGCCTGAAGCCAGACATACACACCTGATCTCACTCATGCCTCCCTGCCACCTCTTCCCCTGTAAATGGTGTTAATCTTTTCATTTAACACTGACCTTCCTTAAATTTTACCCCACAAATCAAGCATCCCAATAGCCTGCACTCATGGCTATTGTCCCACATTCAGTCACTCCTACCACCCATTGTGACCAAGCACTGCCATCTGCAGCACTTACTCCCTCACCTGCTGTCTCTGTAAGTTTCCCATTAAACCTCTTAGATTGTAAGCTCTTCGGGGCAGGGATTTCCTTTCCTATTGTCTGATTTTGCTGCACTTATTGTATAATTATAATTCCCTGTACTGTATTCTTTGTGAAGAGCTGATACACTTTTAGCGCTATATAAATAAAGACATACAATACAAGAGCAAGAGCTTGTAGACAGGAGATTTGCGATGACAGGGTTCTGATGACGTCATTAGGATAGATGGGGGATGGTGACATAGAAAGAAGTTGTATGCAGAGGGGGTCTGTGGCATCAAAAGGGCACAATGTGAGCGATGGCTTTATACGTAATATCAGCGCGCTGAACCTTGTGACCTCTGCATTGGCCTGAGGTATCATTGTCTCCAGAAACCACTGGGTAGAAGTATAGACGGGGACACTGTTTTTGTGTGCATAGTATTCTTATCTTCTTATCAGATTTTTGTGGTGTGTTCTCTGGGAGGCTTGTGACCTCCCTTGGGTAGCGAGACCCTGTTGCCCTTAGAGACCCCAAGGTTGTGACGACCCCTGATACCCTGCAGTTACCGGGTGTGGGTAGGTGGTACACCAGATATAAGCGTGTAGCTCTGGGGTGGTCCCAGTTGTTGGCTCTACCATTGTAAAAAATACAGAACACCAATAATCTCATATTGAACCCCCCAAATAACCACTGTATGTATGTATGTATGTATGTATGTATAGGTGTCAAAGAGGAGTAAAATAGAGAAAAACCTGGCGCCAAATTGTCAGTGGAATGTCCTGTACTCCTCAAGGGATCCGCACACTTGTTCGACAGACCATGCAAAGAAATAAACACAAACAAACAAAAATCATAGCGCAACACTGTAGGGTGAGCAGTAATGCACTAATATATACAAACAATTAAGAATCCTAGCGACAATTAAAACAACTATTTATTAAAAAAAAGGAACTATGCCAAGACAAAGGACCGCAGGTCATCTGGGACACAAAAATTGGAGCCCTACTTACAGACAGCAAGGCTTAAACTCGCATGGTAGGAACAAGTCCTAGATAGAGATGGTCTCCCTGCCGGGTGATGTCTCTGCTCCACTGCGGCTCAAACTCCAGTCAGTCCCTACGATGGTGGCCGGAACCTCTCCGGCCGTGGAGGCTGGTGTGCGGGGTCCACAGCTCTGCACCGCGTGTAGACACACGCCTCACTTCCTCCTCCGGAGCAACGGGAAGTCTCTGCGCGCCCGCGCGCGATAGTACCCGTGGCCTTAAAGGGACAGCTGGCTGGCAGAATGAAAAGCAGGTCTCCAAAGCCAAATGACCTTAAACGTCCAAAGTCAATCAAACAGTGGCTGTGCCACTAGCCCTACGCGTTTCGTAGATGTCACTCTACTTCCTCAGGGGCCAATAACACAGGCTGAAGATCTCTGTGCAGCAGGGGGTGGGCAATGTGAGGGGGGCACAGGAAAAGGGACTTAGAGGCTTCAGAGCCTATTCCTCAGTTTGTCCCCCCCTCAGTGCCTGAGATGTGCACTTTATCCCCCCCTCACTGTGTGTGTACTTCCTTTTTAATAAATAGTTGTTTTAATTGTCGCTAGGATTCTTAATTGTTTGTATATATTAGTGCATTACTGCTCACCCTACAGTGTTGCGCTATGATTTTTGTTTGTTTGTGTTTATTTCTTTGCATGGTCTGTCGAACAAGTGTGCGGATCCCTTGAGGAGTACAGGACATTCCACTGACAATTTGGCGCCAGGTTTTTCTCTATTTTATGTTATTCTGTTAGTACTGGCAGTATCACCGGGCAGCCATCCTTTATTAGAAGTTTTTTTTTTAATATCACACTGTGTTTTACACTTTAGCGCTAGTTCACATTTATTTTCACCATGTCAAAGAGGAGTGCTACTGAGCATGGCAATATATATTTAAAACCAGAGACAGAACATGAAACACAGACAGAGCTTAGTGCTACATCCATTAACACAGATACACGGTACTGTGTGTGTGTGTGTGTGTGTGTGTGTGTGTGTATATGTATATGTGTGTGTATATATATATATATATATAATATATATATATATAATGTGTATATATATGTGTACAGGTTTGTCGAACACTGTATGTGTATATATATATATATATATATATATATATATATATATATATATATATATATATATATATATATATATATATATATATATATATATATATATATATACTGTGTATATATATATATATATACTGTATATATTATATTATATCTTTTGAATAAAATGGTCTTTTAGTTTAACTCTTTGGCCGAAGTGTTGTAAGCCCTTGAGCCCCTCCAAGGCAGACCACGTCTCAAGGGTCCTAACACTAATATAAATTCTTAATAACCTGTGCATTACCAGGAAGAATGATTTATAATAAATCTGTCAAAATTAGTTGCATAGTTCTAAGTCTGATTGAAGCTTTTATTAACCTGTACATTACCAGGAAAAGCACTCTGTATTACATTTGTCACAATCAAAAAGAAAAGTGTCCCACTAAAAGCACTCAAGCAAATAATTATATGGACAAAATGTTTATTCAAGGACATGGACTACACAAAAAAGATACAAAAATGTAAAACAGTCCCCTAGGGATCCCTACAGCTATAGAAAATACACAACATAGAAAGGCAATGCTATACTCCTGGATCTATGTATAATAAGATCAGAGTAATACTACCCAGGAGAAAAAATGAACCCCTTTGGGGTGGTCTTTGTGTGCACTCCCCTACGATCCCCCTTATCTGATGTGAACTTTGCTGCAATTATACCAGAGATTTTCTGCAATCCATGCCATTTCAGGATGCAACCATAGGACAGACCTCATTGATTATTTGCAAGTATATATAGTGCTCATCTATTCCCACAGTGGTTATTTCTCACATATTCATTTGCTTGTTTTGGTGACCGAGGTGGTATTGTATTGGCAATCAATATTATTTGCAGTGTAGAGTTCACAACATACAGCTTTACACTTTTTGACCAGCCGGTCTTTATATACATTTCAGGAGTTCATTTTTTTTTTCTCCTGGGTAGTATTTCTCTGATCTTATTATACATAGATCCAGGAGTATAGCATTGCCTTTCTATGTTGTGTATTTTCTATAGCTGTAGGGATCCAATGGGGACTGTTTTAATTTTTTGTATCTTTTTTTGTGTAGTCCATGTCCTTGAATAAACATTTTTTCCATATAATTATTTGCTTGCGTGCTTTTAGTGCGACACTTTTTTCTTTCTCTTTTTTTCAGTATTCCTATTATTGTCCCCTGCACCGTCATTTAGCTGCTATTCTCTACTTGGTTAGCATTACATGATAGATTTTTGATTTAAGCAATTCAGTGTTATTTTTCAGTTAGTTGCAGGTTAATACCTTTTGTTGTTTTATATATATATATATATATATATATATATACACACACACACTGTACCGTGTATCTGTGTTAATGGCTCCACCATTGTAGTAGGTTTTAGGCTTGGATTATTTTCTTGCATGTTTGGCCACCTCTTTGCAATAGCCCGGGTGGGATTCCCTTGCGGTCAGTAGGACCAAGGTGCTTTTCCGCCAGCTGGAGTCTGGATATACTGGTGTAACGATGACCTACTGGTTTTGGATTCCGGTGGTCTGACATTACGTCACAGGAAGTGTTGTCTGAGTATAGAAGTGTCTGATGGCATCCTACGGGTGTGATCCTCAGATGTGTGATCACATGGGCTATAGATAGACGTGGTTGATGACATCACAAAAGGGAAAAATGTCATCTAATGTCATTAATTTCTGTATCCCAGTTGTTGAGGATGTTAATAAAAGAAGGGAGCCGATCCCCAGCCTGGAGGCTATATACCTCATCACCCCCAGCGAGAAGGTAATTCATGTATAATTACTTTATTTTACTAAGTTAATAGGTTTTAGTGGTAATAATATGAATATACTGTATTAGTGTGGGGTAATAGGACATCAATGGGGTAGTCATTCTTTTGTAATAGGATATATTAGTAGAGGGAGTCATTTCTTGTAAATAAGACAGATAGTTACAGAGAAGGATCGCTCTTTGTGGTGTCTTAAAGCAGCAGTTCAAGCTTCCATTTAAAAAAAATATTTATTTTCTTTCCATTCAATATGTGCATCAATACAATCTGCACACTGACAAGCGATTAGCTAAGTTGCCGATCGATCCGTTCTTCTGTAATTGATCGGCAAAGATTTGGCTCGGGGGGTTCACTAAATCATTACATGGCAGCAGAAGAGGACCAAAATGCAAAGGGCTGTAGGGAAGATCATGTGACCAGGCAGGCACTACATACAATTGGTGCACTGCTAGAGAGAGGGCAGGGCTCAAAAAGGGGCGTGCCAGAGCCTGTCTCAGAAGGGAAAGGGGATGTGACTTTGTAAATGGTTGCTATAGAAACAAAAATGCTTGTTACATTATTTAAAAAAAAAAAAACAATTTAAATGCTACAAGTATTTTCTCATAGTACAGAACTGATTTATTTAAAAAAAACAAAAAAAACCCACATGTTGGATATTGCTTGGTCTGCAGCCTCAATAGGATGTTAATAGTATTTCAATAGCACAAATAGTTTCATATTAATAGGGCTTCTCACTCCCCCCCCGCAGTCCCTCCGCGCTCTTATTTCGGACTTCAAGGACTTGGCAGCCCCCATGTACAAAGCGGCTCATATATTCTTCACAGACAGTAAGTGCAAGGGGAACCTCTAGGAGTATACAGCTCGGAAGAGGAGGGCAGAGCCTTTCACCTTTAGGGCTGGACGGGGGGGAGGATACAGTGAACGGCACCTCCTAGGGCTGGACCGGGATAAACAGTTGGCACCTCTAGGACGTCATAGGAGTGGGATACAAATCCTGGCACCTCTAGGAAGGGGGATCTCTAGGGCTGGGTAGGGGATACAGAGCCCGGCATCTCTTGGCCTGGCACTTCTAGGACGCGGAGAGGGGGGTTCCCTAGGGCTGAATAGGGGATACAGAGCTCGGCACCGCTAGAGCTGGCCGGAGTACACAGAGCATGGCACCTCCTCTGCCTGGGTGGGGAGATAAAGAGCCCGGCCGGCATCTCTGTGTCAAGTCTTCTCCATCTCTCTCCCCAGCCTGCTCTGAGCTGCTGTTTAATGAACTGGGAAAATCCAAAGTCCCGAAAATGATTAAAACCTTAAAGGAAATTAATCTGGCTTTCCTCCCGTACGAGTCACAGGTGAGATGCATGTTTATCAGCATCGGGACGGTTTATATATACACTGCAGCTGCACGATACACATTTATCACTATCTTGATGAGTTATATACACACTGTAGCTGTGAGATTCATGTACCTCTGTGTTATATATGCACTGAAGCCATAAAGAAGGGCTGATCTGTCGCTGTAGACAAGGGCTGACCTGGATGTTCTATAACTATGCTGCTATGAAGGAGGGCTGATCGGGATTTTACATACCCACCGGAGATATAGAAAAGGGCTGATCTTGTTGTTGCATACACTTCCCACCTCTAGGTTTATTGCCAGGATGCACAGGACTCTTTCCACACACTGTTCAGCCCGTACCGGACATCAGATCGGAACAAGCGTCTGGAGATGTTGGCGGAGCAGATCGCCACACTGTGCGAGACCCTGAAAGAGTACCCTGCTGTCAGATACCGCAGGTGACCCTGCCACTACCCTGTCCTTTGACCCTCCTGGCTGCTGGGCGTCATAATGTATGGCCTTAGCAGTTTCTCTCTCTCTCCCCCCCCCCCCCCGCCCCCCTCTCTACACAAGTCTTCAGAGGTCATTGACTCCAGTACAGAGAGAGTGTGACCTTTTCCTGTTTGAGGAACTTCTTCCCTTACCCTGATCTCCCTCTCACCCTATCCTACGTCTAGGCTCCTGCTGACTGCGATTGTTATTTGACCTGGGGTTAATGAGTCCTCTGCTTCCTTCCTAGACATACCTTTGACCCCCACACAAAGCTTTGATTTGGTGGGATCGACATCTGACCCTTCTCATTGGCACTTCCTTAATGACTTTTGACTCTTGGTCAAAGTGTCACCATCTACTACTCCTTTTAATACCCATGTCTGCATTTTCTCAGTCGGCTCTTCTTTAGTAGCTTTTTACTTGTGGCTAAGGTTTTGCAATCTTCTCCCTGTATCCACCTTTGACCTCAATGACCCTCCTTGTGAATGACCTTAGATCTTTCTCATCGGCTCTTCCTTTTTAAAGGAATGACCTGTGTATTGTATTGTATGTCTTTATTTATATAGCGCCATTAATGTACATAGCGCTTCACAGCAGTAATACATGTGGTAGTGAAATAAATAACAGATAATATAAATAACAGATTATGGGAATAAGTGCTTCAGACATAAAAGTAACATTAAGAAAGAGGAGTCCCTGCATCGAGGAGCTTACAGTCTAATTGGTAGGTAGGGAGAACGTACAGAGACAGTAGGAGGGAGTTCAGGTAAGTGCGTTTGCAGGGGGCCAAGCTTATGTATCATGTGTTCAGAATTATCCACAGTGCTATTCATATGCTTGTTTAAGCAAGTGTGTCTTAAGGTGGATAGAGTGGGTGCTAGTCGGGTATTGAGGGGAAGGGCATTCCAGAGGTGTGGGGCAGTCAGTGAGAGAGGTTTAAGGCGGGAGAGGGCTTTAGATACAAAGGGGGTAGAAAGAAGACATCATTGAGAAGAACGCAAGAATCGGGATGGTGCATAGCGAGAAATTAGGGCTGAGATGTAAGGCGGGGCAGAAGTGTGTAAAGCTTTAAAAGTGAGGAGGAGAATCGAGTGCGAGATGCGGACCTGTGGACAGGGTGGTCTCATCTACCCAACGTGGCGTATCTCTGATCTCCTTATGTCCCTCGCCAGATCCCGGGGCTTTGGGAAGGGCTAAGCGCAGTTTGATATTAGGCTTGTCACATTACTGTCACTTTCTGTCCCTAGGGGCTACGAAGACAATGCCACGTTAGCTCACATGGTGCTGGACCGTCTCAACGCCTTCAAAGCTGATAACCCCAGCATGGGAGAGGTGAGGTATCAGTATGTCGCCCTACCATTGGAGGGACAGACCCCGTGGGGCATAGGTCCCATTTGTCTTTGTCAGTGTGTCACCCTGTGGGGGGAGGGACAGACTGCATGTGCATTCCTGTGTCTTTCACTTTATGGCCCCTCTAAAAGCTTTGACACACAACTCTTGAGATTTAAGAGATTTACTTTACCCCTTCTCTCTTTCTCCTGCTCTTCCCCCCCTCACCTTTTTCTCTTTCACTCTTTCTGTAATTCGCCCCCCCCCCCCACCTTCTCCCTCCCAACTCTCTCTCCCCTCCCCTCTCTTTCCCCCTCCCCCCTCTCTCTCCCCTCCCTCTCTCTCTCTTTCCCCATCTCCCCCTCTCTCTCTTTCTCTCTAGGGCCCAGACAAGTCCCGCTCCCAGCTCCTAATTGTGGATCGTGGGTATGACCCCGTATCTCCCCTCCTACACGAGCTCACCTTCCAGGCTATGGCTTATGACCTCCTAGACATCAAACAAGACATATACAAGTATGTGTTCCAGCGGGCGGTCATCTTTATACAGATAGATGCATTTTAAATATCATATTTATATGCATACATTTTAAGACCTTTAAAAAGAAAATATATACATATCCGTATATATTACAGTTTATAAAACCCATTTTGTCTGTGTATGTATATATCTATCTCAATGTCTTGTATAGCGCATACACAAAGCAAAGCCTGCTCCTATGTGTTTTAATTTATTTAAAAAAATATATATATATTTAAAGCCTTAAAATATATATCTTTTTAAATACATTATATTTCCTCACTGTCCATCAGGCAGCACACCAATGGTTTAATGGGCTCCACCTCCTGAGGTAGGACAGGAACGAACTTGCATTTGGAGGTATAACGGTGATCCCCTTCCTTAGCCGTGTTTTTTCCCCTGTAGTACCCACATCCCGTTGTTTTGTAAAGGCTCTCTCTTTTTGATTTTGAGTTGGAGACTGATAAGAGATTTACCTGGGGGAAAGTGGGCTGTAGGCCTGCCCTATCCTAGGCTTCCAGGGGTATGTGTGGCTTCATCTCATAGTGTTGAGGCTGGTTTTCTATGAAAAAGGGCAGCATGCTGCTTCCCGGTAGGCAGGGGATTCAGTATCTTTACCCAGTCTCCCCAGAGGTCCTCCGTAGCCATGGAAGAAAGGGGGAAGCTGAGTGCCACGCACAACACGCAGTCTGCCAGGAGTTACCTCGTATGTGGTGTCTGGTGTCATCCATGGGCCCCGTCAGGCGCGTACTGCATGGAATAGACTTGGAAGCTGCATTTATGGCTGTACTCTAGGCATTCTGTTTTGCCATATTGTTTATTTTTGAGGGATTCGTGTCAGACCTGTTTGATTGTATATTCCCACAGATGTCTGCTTCTCAGAATGCAGGAGCCCAAGTGTGAGTCCCCGGTGGTTACGGCGGGCCACTACTATGTGCGCGTCACACACCACAGCCCTCTATGGGGCAGGCCCCGGTGGCTGTGTGCGTGTGGGCACGCAAAGTGCTGTGACAAGAATTTTGTCTTCCCGTGCAGAGACGTGGTCAGCGCGCAGCCAATGGCAGGGCAGATATGCCGTAGCCCAATACTGGTGATAACAGATCGAAAAAATGTACCTCAGAAACAAAACATTTGGCTTGTTCTAGCTGGGAACAACTCTTACCAGATAAGTCAAAGAAGAAACCTTGCAAGCTATGAAACAACGAGCATTGGAAGAGAATTCAAATCCAGAGTTTTCTAGGATGGTTTCAATCAGTGATGCAACAAACATTAAGCCATTTCAAGTCGGTTAACACATATGCCCAAAGTCTCAGGTTTATCTTATGGACTGTGACAGAAACCAGGGGATGGTAATAAATTCCATATATAGGGCTCCCAGGATACTGAACAGTTTCGATCCTGTTTGGCCTGGGAGTGCAGCCTTATAATACATGCACTCCATCCCACAGCTTGGCAAGCGCTGGAACTGAGGGATGAGAGATCCAGACCAGAGTTTGTCTGCTGCCTGATTTCTGTCACCTGTCATGCTAATTAGAAATCAGGTATGTAAGACTGATTTCCTGTTTGCTCTTCCCTCTCCCCCAAGAGCCTGGAGGCTGGAAGGCTGCTGAAGTACAGAGGGGAAGAAGCCTCTTCCCCAAACAGGTTCAATCATTCTGTTCATTTATCTAAGACTGCAAAGATACTTATTTTGTTGGTGGAAGTGGACAAGCCACTTCCAACCCTGAGTCAGGGAATATCTAAGTTTAAGTTATCGCTCAGATAAGCAGCTTTTTGTTTGGCTTTGTTTATACTGTTTGCACTGTGGCAGTCTCAGTGCCTGGGACTAAATAAACCAGGCATAGCCTGTTTAAAGGAACAGTACGTGACGTCTCATCATTTAACCTACCCTAAAAGACCGTGTTCTAACAGTCCCGGACAGACGGCGGAGCCTCGGAGTAAGCCGGTTGTCACGGGACCAAGAGAATACCAACAACGCTTTATAGGGTCTTCACAGGAATCCGATTGGGATTTTTATGTGGGGACAGAATTACCTGATTTTATCCTGGATGAAGGAGAGCTATACAAACTCTGCAGCAAAAGACAAGCTGGTGAAAGCAGGGAAGTCCGTAATGGAAATTGAGGCTGTTAAAGAGGCATTAAGGAAGCAAAATCTAGACTCTTCCGGGTTCATTACACAGTCAAGAAAGTGATTCAGGGGGAGTGGCAACATCCGGATCAAAAGCCATAATTATCCAGAGGCTTCAATGTTGTACCCATTCGACCCAAAAGATTAAAAAAAAAACTGGGATAACCCATCAAAGTGGGATCTGCCAGATGCAAGATTGTCTAGGAAATCGGCTGTTCCATTAGCTGATGGTTCAAGCTTCAAAGATCCAATGGACAAGAGAGCAGAATGCGTGTTAGTGAATTACAGGCTCTCTCTATTAAAGAGCCTTATTTAATATTCATAGTTACATGGTAGATGAGGTTGAAAAACGACATACGTACATCAAGTTCAACCTATGCTAAATTTAGACAGATACTATATCCTATATTTGTGCCTACAGTATATTGAGCCAAAGGAAGGCAAACAAAAAACCCCAGTGAAATATCATCCAATGCTATCTCAGAAGGGGGAAAATAAATTCCTTCCTGACTTCAAATGTTGTCAATCAGATTACTCTCTGGATCAACCTACTTCCCATGTTTATTTATTTGGTATATCCCTGTATCCCTTTCCTTTCAAAAAAGATGTCCAACCTTCTTATCTTTTTTTTTTCTTCACAAATCTATCTGCCATCACAGTCTCCATGGGTAATGAATTCCACATTGTAACTCCCCTTACTGTAAAGAACCTTTTCCTTCGTTGCTGGTGACATTTCCTTTCCTACAACCTTAAGGGATAACCCCATGTCATTTGTACTGCCCTTAGGATGAACAGTACTTTTTGAAAGCTCCTTGTATTGTCCCCAAATATATTTGTATATAGTTATCATATCACGTCTTAGATGCCTCCTTTTCTAATGTAAACAAATCCAATTTAGTTAGCCTCTCCTCATAAATCAGATTATCAATCCCCTTTATTAATTTGGTGGCTCTTCTCTGCACTTTCTCTAGTTCTATAATGTCTTTTCTAAGGAGTGGTGCCCACAATTGTACTCCATATTCAAGGTGTGGGCTTTATAAAGGGGCATATTTATCTTTACTTCCCTTCCATCCATTGCCTGTATAATGCAAAATAAGATCTTGTTTGCCTTTACAGCTACTGCATGATTTGGGGCACTATTGCCAAGCCTGCTGTCTACAAGCACTCCTAAATCATTCTCCATCAAGGATTCTCCTATTTTATCCCCATTTAATTTGTAAATTGGCTGTTTATTCTTGTTTCCTAAATGCATAACCTTAATGTACATTAATCTGTATTAAACCTCATCTGCCATTTACCTGTCTAAGTTTCCAGTCTATCCAAGTCCTTCTGGAGAGAAATTACATCCTGCTCTGACCCTACTACCTTACACAGTTTTGTGTCATCAACAAAGATGGAGACTTTGCTCTCGATGCCAACATCCAGGTCATTTATAAACAAGTTTAAAAAAACACGGGTCCCGGTACCGATCCCTGAGATATTACACCAACCTGAAAAAGTTCCATTTATGACAACTCTTTGTTGTCTATCCTTCAACCAGTTTTTAATCCAGGTGCAAATATTTTTTACCACGTCCAATTTGCTTTATTTTGTACACTAACCTCTTGTGTGGAAACGTATCAAAGCCTTTGCAAAATCTAAGTAGACCACTAGACTAAGTATTCCATGAAGAGTGGTACTTAAGACGATTCCTCAATTCCGTTCAAAAGTTACATCATTCTTCCATACTAACCCAAGAGCTGGTGCTACCAACACCTTGTCCACATCCAAAGAATGATATGGAAAATGACTTACACTTTCTAGAAGTTGAGGTGCCTAGGTGTATTTTGAAGCAAACACAAGAATTCATAAAATTAGACAGCCTGTTTGCAGGGAAAAGGGATCTACTGGAAGGTGGATCACACAATTTCCATAGCTAAAAATACCAGTTTCTAAAGGGTCGAAAGCACAACTCCATGAGAGCGGTCACAAATTCCTGGGCAGAAAAAGCACAAGCTTCAGCAGAGCAGGTCCGTAAAGCAGGCACATGGAAGGATATTCACACTTTAATTAAGTATTACAAGCTCGACACCCAGGCGTCCCAGGGTGCGACTTTCGGCATGAAGGTCCTTCAGGCTGTTAAAGGTTATTATGTTTTCCTGCTGTTTTCCCTCCATTTCTATTGCTGTAATAAATCCCATTGGCGAGCTTCCTGATGGACTGTGACGAAGAAGAAAATGTGGCTTTCCGAAAATGTATTTTCCTTCAGTCCATCACTGCAGCACATAGCATTCCCTTATGGGGTTTTTTTTTGCATGGAAATAAAGATCATGGCATGATTTACATTATTTAGCCGTCAATTCTTCTTCTGGGTATTCATGTCAATAACACTGCTAAGGAAGGGGAGGGGGATCACCTTTTATACCTCTGGACGGACACAAAAAAAAATGTTGTCCTACCTCAGAAGGTGGAGCCTATTAACCCATTGGTGTGCTGCTGTGATTGATTGAAGGAAAATACATTGTGGTATGCGTGTGTGTGTGTGTGTGTGTGTGTATTTATACTGTACAAGGAATTTACCGTCGAGAAATAACTTGCAGATTTAACTCTTTTCTACCGTTTTAATGCATCATAGATTTCCAATAAATGTCTTTCTCTCTCTCTCTCTCCCTCGATATCCCCGTCTCCTCCCTATATCCCCGTCTCCTTATCTCTCTCCCGCCCTTCCAGTTATGAAACCACTGGAATAAGTGACTCCCGGGAGAAGCAGGTCCTTCTGGATGAAGATGACGATCTGTGGGTGGAGCTTCGTCACATGCACATCGCTGACGTGTCCAAGTAAGTAACATTCCTGTCCCCAGCACTCTGATGGTGATAAAGAATAAGTTGAAACACAAACAATGGATTCATTCTTCATCTGGTTTTGACTAATTAGTAAGGTGTGAGCCTTACCAAAGGATATGCTCACATAAAGCGACAAATTGAATTAAAAACAGTCTAGTCTCCCCATCTATGGGAGTGGCATACATTTAGTAACTTGTGATTGCATAGAGTCATACATCTATGACTCATGCTAGTATCTGATTGGAGGATACAAAAAAGGCATCTCCTAATTTGAAATAGTACTGTATGTAAAGAATGTGTACAGTATGTTAATATAGTGGGTTGTCTTAGGAGAGAGAAAAAATGACATCTGCCCAAGACCACTGCCCCATGTGCAAAAATACAAGTACTATCCAGAGACAGACACCAAACAAAAGCTTTACAGAAAAAGTTTCTTAGGCTAGGTCCCCGCTATGGTGTGCGCTGCAGGGACAAAAGATGCCCCTCAATGAGGCCGGGCCTGCTACCCACCTTGTCCGCTGCGTTGTGCGAACAGATTTCTCTGAAGACAGGAAAACTGTTCACAACTTGTGACTGAGCGCTGGCCACGCCCCCCAGCGGTTCAGCCAATGAGGGCAAACCTGCCAGGTGATGTCATAGCCGCACCCCTGCTACGCCCCCCGTCTTTCCCCCCTGCAGCTCACCTCAGACCGGAGATTTCGGCTGCACGCGCCGCCAGCCTGGCAGGCGCGCGTGCAGCGTCGACACCGGGGCCTCGGCCATAAAGAGACAGTCACCCGAATCCTTTCAAGGGGACAAATGTCAGTGTCCGTGTGACCCTGCAGGGGGAGGGGCAGACTCCACGGGGCATTGGTCCTATCTGTCTGTTTTATTATGTCACTTCTCTTGGACAGGAAAGTAACAGAGCTCCTGAAATCTTTCTGCGAAAGCAAAAGAATGACAACAGACAAGGTATATACAGATATATTCACACTGCTCTGCGCAAAGTACACATACACACGGCTCCGCGCTACACATACTCGCGCTCTGCGTAAAGTACACACGCATACATGGCTCTGCATAAAATACACACTGCCCTGCGTATAGTGCAGACGCGCAATGCCCTGCATATAGTACAGACGCGCGCTGCCCTTGCATATGGCACGGGCGCGCTTGCCGCCCTCTGCAGAAGACCGACACATTGCCCTGTAGAGCAGTGGTTCCCAACTTCAGTCCTCAAGAACCCCCAGCAGGTCAGGTTTTAAGGATATCCCTGCTTCAGCACAGGTGGCTCAATCAGGTGCTCAATCATTTTGACTGAAAAGCCTGTGCTGAAGCAGGGTTAACCTTAAAACCTGACCTGTTGGGGGTTTTTGAGGACTGAGGTTGGGAACCACTGCTGTAGAGTGAAGTTTAACAGTAATTGTATCTTTATTTTAAGGCAAACATCAAAGATTTGTCACAAATGCTGAAGAAAATGCCCCAATATCAGAAGGAATTAAGTAAGGTAAGTAGTGTGTGTGTGTGTGTGTGTGTGTGTGTGTGTGTGTGCGTGTGCGTGCGCAGGAATAGCAGAGGGGATTGCAGGGCAGGTGACACTGGATGAAAACATAAACCAAAGGTCCCCATGCGAGGTGCCTGAGAGTCCCAGTGCACAAAACCCAGGTCTGAGCAGCTCTTTGGAGAGAAGACCAGAACTGTGCCCGTGGAGGATTTAGACAGGGAGAAATCCAGAGCACAGAGCCCCTGCAGTGTCCAGCGTCTGAGATTACACGCCAGGGAGCAGCGACTGCCGCATATGGAGAGTCTCCCAAACACAGCTCCCTGAGACTCGCAGATCAGAGATGGAGTGTGAACAGCGAGAGACAGAACTGCAGCTAAAACAAACATACACCTGCCCATAAAGTTAAAAGTACAGAATGTGTGTCTGTATTAAGTGAGACCTCACTGTCAGAGAGCAGCCTGTGTGCTGCGAACACTGAGGAGCATGCACAGGAGCCAGCGAAAAGCACAGCGAGAGCACCACATGTCAGAGCAAAGAGAAGAGCTTCAGCTGTAGCCTGTGCAGTCTCACAGAGCTGAGAGAACTCGGAGTCCAGCACGGATAATGCAGGAAGGAGAAACCCCTCAGAGGAAGGAAATGCTGAGAGAGGCCATCACAGTTGTTTTTTGAAGTGAAACTTCTTTAGTGGCACCTATTCTGATGGGGCAAAACGGGAGAGATGGAGACGAAATGCGAAACGGAAGTGACGTCACAGCTCCCCCCCTCCGCTCCCCCCACACGTCTGCTGTCGCCGCCGGCGCTGCTCCTAACGGGCGCCGCTCCCCCCACACGGCCGATCACATATGCGGCGGCCGCTCCTAACGGCCGCCATTCTCCCCATACGTCCGCTGCAATGGCGCGCATGCGCATTACTAATGGCGACGACTACGGACTTCTGCGCATGCGCAGAAGCGGCTGGCAGCGGCGCCGTTCCCCCATCATGTCCGCTGCCATGCCGCGCATGTGGTGTAGTCATGGGGACGCAGAGGAAAGACGCCTGCGGCTGGCAGCGGCGCCGTTACCCCCACACGCCCGCACCGCGCATGCGCAGTAATGACGCAGCACCGTCGGGACGGAAGGAAGAGTGCCGCGTGAGCGCACACGCGCGCGTTACCATGCCCTGTCGCCTCCTGCTCTGGTACAGTAACGGGGGGAGGTTGAGCGTGCGGTGTCCCCAGCAGCACCAACAGAGGGGGGAGGAAGAGGGCAGAGCGCCCCACGCGCGTTAAAGTGCCCTTCAGTACCCCTCCCCCCCCCCCCCCCCCCATGGCCCTGTACCTCT
This sequence comes from Ascaphus truei, assembly GCF_040206685.1. Classification (NCBI taxonomy): domain Eukaryota; kingdom Metazoa; phylum Chordata; class Amphibia; order Anura; family Ascaphidae; genus Ascaphus; species Ascaphus truei. The sequence goes on from NC_134502.1 coordinate 12,575,298, forward strand.
GCCGGGGGGCTGGCTGCAGCCGCTCCGCCAGGGGGAAGAGAGTGGGGGCTGCTCCAGGCATGTACCTCTGCTAGGGGGGGGGGCTGCTCAGGAGACTCAAACAGAGCCCCCCGTGTCCGCAGCTCTGCCAGGGGGTGGGGGGAGTCAGGAGAGAGAGAGGGTATGTGTGTCGTACACTGGCTGACACACATACACACACTGACTGATACACACACACACTGTGTCACACACACACACACAGTGACTGACATACACTGACACACACATACACTGACACACACACACACACTGACTGACACACATATACACTGACTGACACACTACCTCCGCAGGGGGGCTGGCTGCCGCAGGACACACAGCCCGCAGCTCTGCCGGGGGGGAGAGTTTCAGACAGAGCCCCCCCCCGTGTCCGCAGCTCCGCCGGGGTGGAGAGAGTCAGGAGAGAGGGGGGCAGGACACAGAGAGAAACACACACACACACACACACACACACTGACTGACACACACACCCAAGGAATTCAGTTACTATAAATATAGACGTGCAAATAGCTAAAACACGCGGTCAAACTTCTTTGTGTTTTTTGGAACTGAAATTGTGTTTTGATTTTTAATTAAAAACATCACCATCACAAATACAATTTCTGCGACAAAAGACAAAGAAGTTTCACTTACTATGCGCGTGCTCAGCACACACAGCTTTTTTTTGTTCCCCACTGTCGGCCACAGCACAGGAAGCACTGAGGCTTTTCAGGGAAAAGAATCCCTGGGGAAATTGGGACTTTTCTGTGGTTGATAAGTCACAGGGAAACGGTCGGGGCAAATTTAAAGCACAACAAAGAGCCGGGTCTGACCCAAGGAGCAGTGTGTAGTAGAACTGGAGACCGCTTTTGAAGGACTGCAGCTTCTCCTAGGTCATTTGGGAGAAAAGGAATTCACAGAAAACTGAGCACATCATACGTGCTAGAGGTGTCATTAAAAAAATTGATCTATGAAATGATCACTCAAAGTTTAAATAAGAGTGTTTGAGTGTGGTGTGTATAATATATAATATATATATATATATATATATATATATATATATATATGTGTGTGTGTGTGTGTGTACTTTTATGAATAGTAGAGGGGACAGTGAAAAGAAATAAGGTGCCATGGCAGTGACCTCTCTCCTTCCTCTCCCCCACCTTCTTTCTTCGTACCCCCCCCCCCCCCCCATTTCTCTCTCTCCCCATCCTTTCTCTCTTTCTTCCCCTCTCTCTTTCTTCCCCTCTCTCTCTCCCTCTCCCCCCTTCTTTTTTTTGCCCCTCTCAGTATTCCACACATCTTAACCTGGCAGAAGACTGCATGAAACGATTTAAGGGAACAATAGAGAAACTGTGTGCAGTGGAGCAGGTAAGTGAAGTACTGCACCTTTTTATGTGCCCTGTAGCCATAGCTACAACATCCTGGAGTCTGGCATTCCAGGGGCCTCATGACATAGTAGCTACGTCATCATCTAGTTTTTGTAGGGGAGATCGCCTTCAGCGCATAACGCAATCTATTGGGAAGTGAAACAGAAGAGGACCCCTCTTCCGTTCCATCATCCGTGATGGAGAGATCATGGGATCGCGAGCGATGGAGGGGCCGAGGCACGCTGGTGCTGTGGCCCCTACAGCCCTCGAATGGTTAAAGCAGCAATCCACACAGCTCGATATTTTTCTTTTATCTGAAAATGGAAGTCCTCCAAAGGCAATCCATGGTTCCCCGAGTTCCCACCTGGTTCCTGAGACACTGGAATAGAGGGACATTCATGCACACGGGCTAGCAAAACTAGTGAAGGCTCACCTTGATAAAGAGTGCGTGGCAGTCGAAACGTCGGTTTCTCTGGTTGAAATAAATTGCTACTTTTGCTAGTCTGTGTACCCTGGATGTCCCTCCATTCCACAGACCTCTGGGAACGGCAGGATTTCCCCTACTTCTAGCATCACCGGCATATTGCATTTTGAAGATCTTTGGGATGTGTGCCTGGATTTTGTCGCGTGACATTGGCACAGTCCAACAATATGTGTCCGCCGGACACAAAATGGCCAGGAAGCAACCAATAGAAAGCTGCAACAATCCCAATAATGTCACAACAATCTATTTGTGACCACTTTTTTGTGTGACAAAACCAGCACAAAAAAACTACAAATATCTTGGGAACTGGGTTCAGGTAAGGGTAAAAATATATATATTGTTTGCGATTTGCTGCTTTAATATATACACACATCTGTAAGTGTGTAAAATATATATGTGCAATATGTATGTTTTTGTGGGTGTCGTATGTATGTATGTACACCATGCAGGATGCTGTATTAGTATTAAATGCTGCAATACAGTGAAGTATTGCATAAAGCAGAGGTGCGCAAACTTTTGGTGCTGCGCCCCCCTGCCTGCTCTCCCTGAGTGTTCGCGCCCCCCTTACCTTTGTGCCGGCATCAAATGACGTAGCGGGGTCATGTAACGTCAACACGCTGCGTCATCGCTCGAAGCCGGCTGAATAAAGGAAAGTGAGTTGCAGAGGCCTTGCATTTAATTTAAATGCCATGGGGAATAGCGCGGGACCTCCGTAGCCGCCGTGCCCCCCCCCCCCAACAACAATCTCATTACCCCCCTCGTAGGTTTGCGCGCACCCCTGGCATAAAGACTAAAGGAATCAGGCACCCCCATTTCGAATGAGTTTTTATTCAGCGTTTCGGATCCTCCGGGTGCCTTTGTCACGAACACCGAGGGGACACCGCAGTGAACCTTAAACACGCACAGAACCTTTTGGGGGGAAAAGATGGAAACTGGGGAAACATTTTTTTGAAAATGGCACAAAACATATGTTGCTGAATCATGATATCGTAGATAGAGAGTAAGTCAGACAAAGTAACAGAAAAAGTATCATCAATACACCACATCCGGTGGTACATAAAAGCAACGAGAAGCAGGAAGTCCAGGGTTGCATGTAGACACAGCATAATGTGGGGCCCCGTTCTAATAGAGCAGCCAATGAAAATTCAAAAATGTATGTTGCCCACCAGTAAAAAAAATGATAAGAATATGCTACATTTACAGGTGCTCCTAGTTTCAGGGAAGACCTGCGACTCAACCAACATACCCATTGAATTGATGAACCAGGGCACTGCAGATTTTCCAATAAATAGTTTTAATGTGCTAAAAGCAAACACATTTGGCCAAATGGCCTTTCTCAAGTGAAGTGGCAATGATTACCCCATCACGTGAGAAAGGCTATTTGGCCAAAATGTTGCGTTTGCTTTTGGCACATTAAAATGCATTGTGCAGCAGCCGCGGGACATGCACCGTGCAGCAGCCGCGGGACGTGCAGCAGCCGTGGGACATGCACCGTGCAGCAGCCGCGGGACATGCACCGTGCAGCAGCCGCGGGACATGCACCGTGCAGCAGCCATGTGTGAGAAGGGGAAGTGGATGCTTTGCCATTTCACCCACAGGAGCGTGCCGGCGGTTGCAATAACATTGCCTACATTTGTACATCCAACATGGTCTGTGCTATTCATTTGCAAATGCAACTATTATTGGCTACTAAACAATACTGTTTTTTTTTTGTTTTTTGTTTTTAATTCATAATGGGATATAAAAAAAATAAAAACCTTCAGGCAATCCCGAATCCATCTTTAGTGAGGATTTACGTGACTAAATGCTAGCAGTTATTACAATTCCAGTATATGTTGTGTGGCGGGACTGAAGATATTGCCCTGTTGGCCTGTTTTCAGGGTGACTGCCCTTTCATTCGTTGTGCTGTATGGCCTGTTGCCGTGTTGATGAGGGTAGAAGTGGCTTGAGGCCTAGCCATGATGACTTGAGATATTCATTGCCCCCCTGTCTTATCATATTCCCCCAGGACCTGGCTATGGGCACAGACGCAGAGGGAGAGAAGTTGAAGGACTCCATGAAGATTATAGTGCCAGTCCTACTGGACCCTAATGTCAAACCCTATGACAAAATCCGGATTATTTTGCTCTATATCCATCTGAAGCATGGTAAGCGCCCCCCAGAGGGGGTTTATAGCTCCCCTTACTGCCTTGGGGTATGTGACTGCCCCAGTGAACACCAGGAGTATAACACCTAATATAACCCTGCCTCCAAGGTGCATTCTGACCAGTCTACTACCAGACATACTAATTGGCATAACACCACCGACGAGCAATCTTCCTGACCAATCTGTTGCTATAAATATACTCATTAACATAACTCCTACCCTGAGGAATATTTTCGATCTATTCACAGTAAGGAATATACTTAGGAGGAATCTTACCTATCAAGTCACAGCCAGGAATATACTCCTTAACATAAACCCGCACAATGACTTTGTCATATGTGGTCGCAGCCAGGAATTTTCTTAGAACCCCACCCGTGAGGAAACTTCTATTCACTATGTCACCTCGCCCATGAGGGACCTTTCTGGCCTTTCTTTCTGCCACGTATACTCTCGTGAACACAATTCCACCCCTAATAAACATGTCGAACCCACAAAATAACAGTGATCAACTAAATAACATAACCCAGCTCCTGAGGAATCCTTTCATATCAAGTCACAACCAGGATATACTCATTAACATTACCACACACCAAGGAATATTTACCACACACCAAGGAATATTTAATCTCCATTCACAGCCAGGAATATACTCCTTAACATTACCCCACCACCAAGGAAACGTATATTCACCATGTCACCTCGCCCCTATGGAACTTTCTCCTGCCAGGAATAGTCTCATGAACACGCCTCCACCCATGAGACATGTGGCAGTGATAAACTAAGTAACATAACCCAACCCCTGAGGAACTTTTCAGATCTGTTCACAGCAGGTAATATACTGATCAACATTACCCCTTTTCCAGTGGAATCGTTCTAAACCATCTACTCTCTGGGATATAGTCGTTAACATAACTATGCTCCCGAGGAGTATTTAATATCATCACAGCCACTAATATTCTCATAAGCATAACTCCACCACTGTGAAATATGTCTAAAACCACAAAATAACAGTGATCAACTCCATACCATCCACATGTTGTTGTTTGTTTTTTGTTTTTTTAATACATAAATCAGTTCTGTACTATGAGAAAATAATTGTAGCGTTCTTTTTTTTTTTTTAATTTATTTTTTTAATATATAAACCACTTTGAATTAAAATTTTAATGTATTATGTAACAAGGTTTTTTTTTTTTTTTCTATAGTCACCATTTGCAAAGTCACATTAACTGCAGAATGCTCCTCTGCAGTCATTTAGGGAACCCCCCAGCCGAATTTTTAGCTAATTACTTATCATTGTGTGGATTGTATTGATGTACATATTAAAAAGGGGGGGGGGGGGGGAAATGGCAACTTGGACGCTGCTTTAACATAACCCTGTCCCAGAGGATATATATATATATTTATATATATATATATATATATATATATATTTATATATATATATATATATATATATATATTTATGTAGATAAAAACACAGCCAGGAATATATTTATTAACCTAACCTCGCCTCCGAGGAATCAGATGTGAAATGAGTTTGACATCCTTATTTGTCACTGTGTTCACGTGTAGGTATCACGGAGGAGAATTTAGCCAAGCTAATCCAGCATGCGAATATCCAGAGTGACAGCAACATTATCCGAAACCTGCAGAACCTGGGGACACGTGTGCTGACAGGGGTATGGCGTCATGCTTAAAACCTTCCCGTCTTGTTAAATGCTGTGCCACAGCTTCAATCTTCCTCTAAATCCATGGGACAGTCTCTCTCCTTTTTTGAGATTCCTCTAGTCCATTCAAATTGTGCCATGTATCTCGATCCACGAGTGCCAGAGCTAAGATAGTTCCCCAATCCGCTGGGTTCCATGACCAAATTTTTTTTTTTCCATCTGCGCAGTGTCGCGTATGATGCCTCTGTTTTATCCCGAGGGCGGCTGCTGCTGCTGCTGCTGCTGCTGCTGCTGCTGCTGCTGCTGCTGCTGCTGCTGCTGCTGCTGCGATTGTTCCCTGATCCACATGGTGCCACTGTTTAGAACGTTTTCCTAATCCTCAGAATGCCAATATTACAACTTTTTCCCCTGATCCACGTGGTGCCACTGTTTAAAACTGTCCACAGGAATTCCTCTGCTTCATTCACTGAGGTTCCACGGATAAGGTTGTTCCTCGATCCTGTCAGTGTTAAGACTTACCCCTGATCTACATCTGCCCCCCCATGTAATATCTGCCTCTATTCCGGTGCCACACTCAATTCCTTCCTCTAATCCAGCGATGCGCAAAGTGGGGGGCGCGACCCCCAGGGAGGGCGGGAGATTGTGCTGGGTGGGTGCGGGCAGTTACCTTGGGCCCCGCGCTCTTCCCCCAGGCATTTAAAGTAAATGCTGGGGGATCGTGTGAGGCCCCTGCAACTGTTTACTTACCGGGATTCAGCCGTCTGCGTTGCGTCGCCATGGCACCATGTGACCTGACATCACACGCTCACGCAGCGTCATCTGACGCAGATGAAGGTAGGCGGGGGGTGGGGGCGCGAGAGCCGGGGCCAGAGAGACAAAGAGCGCAGCACAAAAAGTTTGCACTCCCCTGCTCTAATCCACGAGTGACATAGAAAATACCTTCCCTCATTTCAAGGTGCCACATTTTATTTTTTCCTTCTATTCCAGTGTGACAGATATTACCTTTCCCACCTCTGGTCTATGCTGTGCCACACTTAATAAATTCCTTCATTCATTCGACTCCTAACAACTTCTACTCCCACACCGTTTGATGCATTTGAGTGCCACACCTAATATGCTCCCCTCAATCAGAAAGCCTCCAATTCTTAAGCGGAAGTGTCACATCTATTTCCTTCCCCACTGCAAAGGGTGTCATCCTAATAAGTTTCTCCCCCCCCCTTTTTTTTTTTTATCTTCACCCTCCAGCAATCGTCCTCTACACCCAGCAGACCCGAGAGGAAGATACGTCCGGAATCGACCTACCAAATGTCACGTTGGACGCCGACTCTGAAAGACGTTATGGAGGTAACATCAGGGAGGCACCAGTGTGGGGGTGTCACTGTGCGATACACACACACAAATATTACGTGTGAGCACATTCACATGTCTTAGACAGGTCTGCAACACTGCTTTTCACCATTATCACCTAGCATACAGTGCTTCCACTGCAGGAAGGGATTCTGGGAAATTACATGCAAATGAACACACAGTGCCACCTTTTGCTTTAAATCCATTATTACATGCTATATTTCATGCTATGTGATGGAGGGTTTTCAGTCACCTTTTTCACCCACCATAACCTAAATTAATTAATTAATTAATGGTGTGTGTGTATATATATATATATATATATATATATATATATATATATATATATATATATACATACATACATACATACATACATACATACATACATACATACATACACACCACCCCCTCCCCCAAATACTAATGGTAATTTTAAGGGTAGATTCTAATTGGAACTACCAAGGTACACTTGTAAATAATGTGAAATATAGTAAGTGTAGATATATATAAATAATAATATTATACCAAAAAGACAAGAGGAGAAGTGGGTATATAGTAACAAGAGGAGAAAACTACATCCAGTAATAAAACATAATGAAAATGTGATAACTAAACAATAGTAAAATTAGCTGCTACTAAAAAGTTCACGGAATGATCAAAAAATTTATAAAAAATTACTGATGAAATGGATAAAAAGGTGTAGATGGTCCTTGGAGACTCCAGGCAGCTTCCCGCAGGAACAACCACTTCCTATCGCGGCAATCTATAAAACAAAAGGGGAGAGCGCCCGCTCCACAGTGTAACACTATATAAACAATTTAATCAGACCAAGAATCTAAAGTCGTCGCACTCACAAACGCCAGAAAAGGAATCGCATTTCTGAGATCATTCTCAAGGAAATGCTGCTAAAATGAGTGCAACGGGAGTCCAGCCGTGGAACAGTGGAGTTTCATCCGATCCGGGATTAGGGGTAGATAGCATAACCTCCACAAGCGTCCTCTGGGAACTCGGTGATTGTTAACTGTGTTCCTCCAGCTCGTCCACTTGATGACGTGTGAATGCGTAACCAATGTCCCTACGGGTTTCGTCGCGAATAGCGTGACTTCATCAGGGGTTACCGTCGAGATAGAATGACGGCTATAGTAGCTATAGCAACAAATCCGGTAAATTAACCCTATATGTACTACTTTCAATGGTATCCATGGCTTAGTTAAAAACCACCACTAATCAAAAATAGAACAAGTTGCACAATGAAAAGGAGCGCAACATGGATAGAAGGAAACATCTAGCTAAATTAGCCCATAGATAAGTGTATACAGGAGCAATAATACTGGATAGAAGACAATACAAAAGGTTAACAACAGCTACCCACATTATACAAGGAGGAAATTATGATAATCACCTGCATAAATTTTACAGAGGCAATAATACTAAATAGAAAATAATACAAAAGGTAAACCGCTATCAACATTATACAAGAAAGACATTTATAATATATCGCCTATGTAGATAATGAATATTCCATATACAGCTCAACCCCATTATAACGCGATCCGTTACTACACGAAACCACTTATAACGCGGTGCAAGGGTGGCTCCCAATTTTTGTATTTATGAATACTTTACAACACGATTGTTGGTGTCTTAAATACTTTATTGTGCAATGCATAGAATTGTACATTATTTATAACGCGATCCGCTTATAACGCGATGTGATTCTTTGGACCCCAAGCACAGCGTTATAAGGGGGTTGACCTGTAGCATGATAATGAGAAAGGGAATAAGGTGAGTGAGATCATATCACTAACAGCATACACATGGGATAAACATCCTACCAACATTATGCAAGGAGAATGATCATATTACATGTTAGATATCATATTCTCAATGTATAAGTAACCAGAAATAGTTTGTATTGTATAGTATGCCAACAATAAGGTATAGGTGTAAATGACCAGATTAACACCATAAAACAGCCTTGAAAAAAAATCAGGGAAACCTCAAATAAAAGATAGAACCAGGGACATATGATAATACAGAGTGGGGGGAAATGTCAGAGATATAGAGAGCTAGGCTCTAGACTCCGCAGTGAATCGCAGGAGACCACCAGAGCCAATTCCACTGCAGAACCAACAGGATCGGAGACTGGAAAATCCACTGGACTACATGAGGGTACTGGTATCCCTTGGAGACAGGGTGCCCAATATATAGATCCAGAAAGTCTCCATTCACAGGGTGCTGCACCCTGTCTCTCCTTCTTCCTCTTTTTTAGGGAGGTCCTCTCAGTAGGACCACCTAAGGAAGGGGAATTTTATTTTGAACACGTTTTTATTTGAAAGCACGTACTATATGCAAGTCTGTGGAACAGCCATGGGACCAGGTTCGCCTCAGTTATGCCAACCTCTATATGGGAGCGGGCCATGTGTTCTATGGCTGTTTCATTGATGATATTGTCATCTGGGAAGTTAAGGGGGAGTTATTATTCCCTTTCTCATTATCATACTACAGCTCAACCCCGTTATAGCGCGATCCGTTACAACGCGAATCCGCTTATAACGCAATGCAAGCGTGGCTCCCAATTTTCGTATTTATGAATACTTTACAACACGATTATTGGTATCTTAAATACTTTATTGTACAATGCATACAATTGTACATTATTTATAACGCGATCCGCTTATAACGCGATGTGATTCTTTGGATCCCAAGCACAGCGTTATAAGGGGGTTGAGCTGTATATGAAATATTCATTATCTACATTGGAGATATATTATAAATGTCCTTCTTGTATAATGTTGATAGCAGTTTACCTTTTGTATTATCGTCTATTTAGTATTATTGCTTCTGTAAAATGTATGTAGGCAATTATCAAAATTTCTCCTTGTATAATGTGGATAGTTGTTATCCTTTTGTATTGTCCTCTATCTAGTATTATTGCTCCTGTATACACATATCTATTGGCTAATTTAGCTAGATGTTTCCTTTTTAGGTCTATCCATGTTGCTCGCTTTTTCGTTGTATAACTTGTTCTATTTTTTATTAAATATGTTTTTTAAGCTGTGGATGCCATTTGAAAGTAGTACACATAGGGTTAATTTACTTGATTTGTTGCTATGGCTACTATGGACTATCTAAAGCCGTCTATCCAACTCTAGACCCGGATCGGATGAAACGCCACTGTTCCACGGCTGGACTCCCGTGTGACCCATTGTAGTGGCGGTTCCTTGAGAGTTATCTCAGAAATGCGATTCCTTTACTGGCGTTTGTGAGTGCGATGACTTTAGATTCTTGGTCTGATTAAATTGTTTATTTAGTTTTACACTATGGAGTGTGGGCTCTCCCCTTTTGTTTTGTGTGTGTGTGTGTGTGTGTACACACACACTGTATATAATGAGATGTTCTTGTATATCCCTGTATCACACGTCTTTCCACGTATCGCCCTGTCGTGTAGGACGCCATTGACGATAAGTTGGACAAGAAGCTATGGCCATTTGTTTCGGAGCCGACTCCTGTAGGAACCACTCAGACTGTGGTCAGGTGAGAGGTCTGCCCCCTTCTCTCCAATCCATCTCTCTCTCTCCCTCTCTGCGCTATTGGGTTTTTAAGGGACCATGGAACACTACACTTGTTCACTGCATCTGACTAAAAGACTGTATCCCCAAAACGTCGTGCTTTTTTTGTTGCAAATAAATTATTATTTCTGAATGTCCATGTGACTCAGTTAAAATTTTCTTCCTGACTGCAGAGACATTTTTTGCTATAAATAAATATTGCTTTAAAATAAATGCAACTATGAGATCACTATATGATACTGGTGACCCTTACTGCAGAATTAGTTTAACAGCAGTTACATAGTTACATAGTAGATGAGGTTGAAACAAGACATACGTCCATCACGTTCAACCTATGCTAAATATAGACGACAGATACTTTATCCTGTATCCGTACTTACAGTATATTGATCCAGAGGAAGGCAAACAAAAAAAACCAGTGACATATCATCCAATGATATCTCATAAGTGGAAAAATAAATTCCTTCCTTACAACAAACATTCCGATTTCTCCCTGGATCAACATCCTTCTCATGTTTACTTATTTGATATATCCCTTTATACCTTTCTAAAAAGATGTCCAACCTTTTTTTTGAACATATCTATTGTATCTGCCATCACAGTCTCCCTCCGTAATGAATTCCACATTTTTTACTGCTCTTACTGTAAAGAACCCTTTCCTTTGTTGCTGGTGAAATCTCCTTTCCTCCAACCTTAATGGATGACCCTGAGTCCTTTGTACTGCCCTTGGGATGAATAGTTCTTTTGAACTACAGTAGAGTCCTGATTACCCAACCTTCAGTTATCCGACCTTCCGTTTTATCTGTCATCCCCCTCCCTTCTCACCGGCGGCAGTAGAAGAGGAGGACTGTAGACCACAAGAGCGGCACCGGAGGAGAACAGCCAGCGGCCGAAGAAGAGGACCATGTCCGCGGAGGAATGGAGTTAAGACACCGGTCAACATCCGGTGTTACAGCTCGCTCCTCCCCGGCCGTTCTCCTATGACGCTCTACTCCTGCTCCGCACACAGTGTCTGATGGTCTTCTCCTGCCTGCTGCCGCCGCTGCCCGCTGACATGGTCCTCTTCTCCGGCCGCCAGCTGTCTTCCTCCGGTGCCGCTACTGTGGTCTGCAGTCCTCCTTTTCTTCTTCTGCCGGTAAGCAAGAAGGAAGGGGGGGAGGATAATACTTTCCCCATATTATCCATCATTTTTGGGTTTCCGCCACTGTATCGGTCCCGTTTTAAGTTGGATAACCGAGACTCTACTGTATTTATAATGTCTTTTCTAAGGAGTGGTGCCTAATATTGTACTCCATATTCCAGGTGTGGTCTTACTAATGCTTTATTAAGGGGCATAATTATATTTACTTCACTTCCATCCATTGCCCGTTTAATGCAAGATAAGATCTTGTTTGCCTTTGCAGCTACTGCATGACTTTGGGCACTATTGCTAAGCCTGCTGTCTACAAGCACTCCTAAATCCTTCTCCATCAAGGATTCCCCCAATTTATCCCCATTTAATTTGTATGTAGTCTGTTTATTCTTGCTTCCCAAATGCATAACCTTACATTTATCTGTTATACACCTCATCTGCCATTTTCCTGGCCAAGTTTCCAGTCTCTCCAAGTCCTTCTGGAGAGAAATGACATCCTGCTCTGATTCTACTACCTTACACAATTTAGTGTCATCAGCAAAGATGGAGACTTTGCCCTCTATGCCAACCTCAAGGTCATTAATAAATAAGTTAAAAAGCAGGGGTCCCAGTACCGATCCTTGAGGTACTCCACTCACAACTTTAGCCCAACCTGACAAGGTTCCATTTATGACAACTCTTGTGGTTTATCCTTAAACCAGTTTTCAATCCCGGTGCAAATATTTTTACCGAGTCCAATTTGCTTTATTTTGTACACTAACCTCTTGTGTGAAACCGTATTCCTGAATATTATCCCATACTAAACCTTAAAGTAGCTTCCCCACTATTGATGTCAGGCTTACAGGTCTGTAATTCCCCGGTAGTGATCTGGCTCCCTTTTTAAATATAGACACCACGTCTGCTTTACGTCAATCTTGTGGTACTGAGCCTGTGGAAATGGAGTTGTAACTTCACCTCACACAGTACCTGAGCCTTAATACAGGCAACCGTTATGAATATCAATGTCCAATCATTCTGAACTTGACGTACATTCCTTGCAGGTTAGCAGTGCATGCTTTTTGGAATAAAATAAAAACATTAAAAAAGCCAACAATAATAATGTAAAACTTGGCCCACCTGAATGTATTCAATACATTTTAGAAGCTTTTCTTTTAAACAAAAATTAAAGAGAAGTAATTTCTACTTCTTTGTTGGTTACTTAAAAAATCACTCTACATATAAACAAAAATGTTAATTGTTTCTTTTCATAATACTTAAGCTGATTTCACTTGCAGCTTCTTCATGCCTTTTTCGGAAAACCAAAACTCAGGACAAATTAAACCTCATCAATTAGTCCTTTTAAATACACATTCCCCTTAGTTTCTGATCAGATTCCATCCTATAGTCTGTCAATTTTAGATTAGACTGCGTGGCGGAACTCGATGAGCCCCAGTGCAATATGTCGGCGATGGAGGGAGCCCACCCAGGTGGTGATTACGGAGGTTGGTCCAGACTTCCATGTTAGGACCACCTTGGTGGGTTCCCTCTTCCATCGCCATTTGGTAAGGCCCTGTACCACAGGTAGGGCCCAGAGAGGAAGGGTGCAGAGACAGCCTTTAGAAATGCCGGAATGCTGTTCCGGCTGCCAAAATAAAATAAGTACCGGAACAGCGTTGTAGCATGTTGAGGATGGGCCCCTAAAGGTGGTGGGCCCAGCGGCACATTATGGTAGTTCCACAGATTGGCAATTTGGATCACGGGAATCAAGTACCCAGTGGCAGATTTTCAAGGTACTTGGCTGTGGGGCCGCCTCCTTGCTGCCGTCCTTCTCCTGAATCACAGCATCAAATGATGCCGTGGATGTCACCAACGTGACGTCGCATGGCGTCACGTTGCCATCGTAACGCAACACGTCATCAATACCTAGCATTATGTCACTCTTAACCACCCGTATAGCATTTCATGGCTTCTCCCATTGTTACGGGTCTGTTGGTTTTATCTGAGGATCCTTCCGTATTTTTCACAATCACTTCAGGGTTTGTGATCTTGGCAATCTTTTCCATCAGCCCATCATTATAAAATACATTGAAACTGCTACTTAAATTGCTACACAAACTTAATTGAACAGCGGATTGATTTCTCATACAATGCTATTCACTTATGAATACGTATCACTGACACCCTACGCCATGACTTGGCTCGCCAATCTGTAAAGCTCACGTATTTCAGATTTTTTTGGGGAAGCGTGACATAGAAACGTCACACACGAGAATATACAAATATTGTGTTGATGTAAACAAATCAAACTGCTGTTATAATATATAGTTATCATAAAATGACAAACGGCATAATGATGGCAAATAAAAATCCCACTTTCAGGTCTGCAACCTGTCTTACTGGCCGTGCACTTCTTTAACCCAGGCTGTGCTGCAAAGCTGTGTAATACGGCAGACATAAGCTGATAGGGTTCCATGTTAAAATGGACAAGAAGCAAAAAGTGACACACTGAGTGTTCATTTGCATGTCACTACCCAGAATCCCTAGCTGCAGTGGAAGCATTCTAAGCTAAGAGATAAAAGAAAGTAGGGTTGCAGACCTGTCTGCGACGTGTGAATGTGCTCACAAGTGGGGGATTTGTTTGCTGTACACTATGGTGGAGGGGTTTTGTCACTTTTTTTTTTTTTACCCACCATAACTTATTTTGCGTCATGTTATATATAGGTAGATATTACCAGTAGTACTGGGAGGCTGTAACAAGTTTTCCTCATATCCTCCCGTCTATGTTCTTGAAGCTCCTTCCTCTTGGGGCTTCTATTCCTTGTAACTTGTTGTCAGATCTTCTACGCTGTTCAACCAAAGTGTTCATAATACCAGCACTAGAAACAGATTAAGTGTAAAAAGGGTACAGTATTATGTGTTTATTTAATTCTTATTAAAAAAAATAATAATAATTAAATGAAAAATATTTATTACAAAAGGTCAACGTTTCAAGAAAAAATGCTTCTTGGAGGGCCCAAACGGTAACCTTTGTTCTAATAAATATTTTTTACCAGTCCTGCAGTGCCTGTTACTATTTTCCTTTTATTCCTAATCTTTTTGGAGTTAATGCACCCGGGCAGTATATAATCACTCAAACCAGGTTTGTAGAAGAAGATTCAGCACTGCAATGTTGACTATCAAAAAGAATGTATTAAAACATCCATAAATATCCAACGTTTCGGTCCACTATATGACCTTCCTAGATAGATAGAATAACCAGCACTCCAGGTCTTGTGAAAAAATAGCAAAAGTGTAATACACAGGTCAACGTTTCGGCCCTCTCTCGAACCTTTCTCAATATATATTTTATACTCCCGACCAAGCTGAATTTGGTTGTCCACCTGTGCTGGAATGTTTCTTATGACTATTTGTGCTTCCCGGGGATTGTAAATAACTGAAAGTGACAAATAGGTTCCCTCTGTAAGAGTAATGTTACCCGTTTCCTCTTGTCCTGTGTGACATTTGCAAGCAGCTATTGAACATCCATGTTTTTCTGGCCCAGATTTACATATACAGTATACAGTACAGGGTAATATAATATGGTTAAAGCAAGATTATTCATATATCTACAAAACACCAGCCTCCTTTTCTTACACTCTCGCCTCCCATGACCTCTCTCCACCTTGCTCCCTCTCTCGCTCCCCCCTGCTCCCTCTCACACCCCACGCCTGCTTCTCTTCACCCCCCAAACCCCCCACTCGGGCTCTCTCTTATTCCCAGGTCTCTCTCTCTCTTCCCCATATTTTTCTCTCTCCGACCCCCTCCCCCTGCTTGCTCTCTCTCTCTCACCTCACACTCCCTCTCTCCTCAGCGCTCGTTTCGGTCACTGGCACAAGACTCGCGGTGCTGCAGAGTATCGCTCCGGCCCTCGGCTCCTAGTCTATGTCCTGGGTGGAGTGTCCATGTCCGAGATGAGAAGCGCATATGAACTCACCAAGGCCACTGAATCCAAATGGGAGTTTCTGATTGGTCAGTTCCCTGTACCATTTGTCTCTTCCCCGTTTTATCAATCTCTTTCTTTCTCTTTGTAGCTTTATATCACTCTCTCACTTACTCTCCCTCTCTCTCTCCAGGTTCCACTCACATTCTCACCCCCACCATCTTCCTGGACGGTCTGAAGTCTCTGGATCAGCCTCTCCCAAGCAGCGAATAACCTGTACCTCTCCTCCACTTACCCAGTCCCTCTTTCCAAACCCCACCCCCTGCCACTAACACTCCACAAGGCAGATCCTTGTAACCCCAAACCAAAGACTCACAAAACTGCCACAATGTAACCTTGTACTCCTCCCAAAGCCTGGGACATACCCCATATTTCTACCCCTGACTTCGTGAGGGGCAGTTAATCCTCTTTTTCTCAGTGTCTATGGGACCAAGAACAGCCTTATTAAACCCTTGTGTATTAACAGTATCCTATGAAAATTCTAATTATCCTAAAAATCCGATATGAAGCTGCAATTAAATCTATTTTATTCCAATCCACATTCACGGGATCCTATTTATCCTACAATCCCCTGTAAATTAACAGATCACCCTATTTTATTTCCATTAACATTTATTAAAGCACGTCCCCTCTTATAAAATAGACTTCATAGGGGATTTAAAGGGGATTCAGCATTCTCTTTACATAGGCATTTAATTAACGCCATCCTATAAAAATCCCATATATTTTTCAAATACCCAAATCAACGAACAGCCACCCTTAATATATTTTTTGTTGTAGGTTGTTAATCCTTTCAGCGGACCAACATATGCGTTTTCCGTTGTTGACATTAAAGTGTACAGGACTTGAGAGAGATCTCTTTTGATATGTCTATATATAATTTCATTGCATGTGTGTATTTACAGT
Source organism: Ascaphus truei (assembly GCF_040206685.1). NCBI lineage: Eukaryota > Metazoa > Chordata > Amphibia > Anura > Ascaphidae > Ascaphus > Ascaphus truei. The sequence goes on from NC_134502.1 coordinate 12,591,901, forward strand.
GCCTTTTTGTTATTATTATTCTAAGTTTTAAAAGAAGTACATTTTTGTGATCTGTGCCTTTCAAAGTTTCATCGTGTGTGTGTGTGTGTGTGTGTGTGTGTGTGTGTGTGTGTGTGTGTGTGTGTGTGTGTGTGTGTGTGTGTGTGTGTGTGTGTATATATATATATATGTGTATGTGTATGTGTATGTGTATGTGTATGTGTATGTGTATGTGTATGTGTATGTGTATGTGTATGTGTATGTGTATGTGTATATGTATATATATGTATATGTATGTGTATATGTATATATATGTATATGTATATGTATATGTATATATATATATATGTGTATATGTATATGTATATGTATATGTATATATGTATGTATATATGTATATATATATATGTGTATATATATATATATATATATATATATATATATATATATATATATATATATATATATATATATATATATATATATATATATATATATATATATATATATATATATATACACACACACAGTGGTCGACAAATCGCCAAAAAATCTACTCGCCAAACAAAGAAATCTACTCGCCACCTAGTACCACACGTGTGCTGCTTGGGCCAATAGGAGCTCGCCACGATGTTAAATCCACTCGCCCGGGGCGAGCAAATGTATAGGTTTGTCGAACACTGTATATATATATATATATATATATATATATATATATATATATATATAATGTGTGTGTGTGTGTGTGTGTATATATATATATATATGTATGTATGTATATATATATATATATATGTGTGTGTGTGCGTGTATGTATGTGTATATATATGTGTGTATATGTGTGTATATATAAAAATAAAGAGCAGTTGGCACACTGAAAACAGATTATTCACTGATGCTTATCCCATATATGCACATACACAGAAAAATATTTTACCAGATGGGGACAGCACACAGTCGGGGAAATCCAAAGTAGATGTATTCAAGACAAATACATAGGCACTGCATCCAACGTTTCGGTCATCATACAGTGACCTTCCTCAGGGACGTGTATGATGACCGAAACGTTGGATGCAGTGCCTATGTATTTGTCTTGAATACATCTACTTTGGATTTCCCTGACAGCACACGTGTGGTACTAGGTGGCGAGTACATTTTTTTTGTTCGGCGACTAGATTTTTTTCGTGATTTGTCGACCACTGTATATATATGTACATACATACATATATATACACACACATACATATACACACATAAACACATATATATACACACATACATATACACACACATATAGATCTGTATTCTTAAAACTGTGCCTTAATTTTCTGTATTTTAAGGGAATAAAATAACATTATTGGGATCTTTGTCATCCAATAAATCTGACCATAACTGCCTATTCCTGTAGCTCTCATACCACCTTCCCATTTTCACCTCATAAAGCGCTTCATATAAATCGTTCTGCAAATGCTCTGATTACAACTCAAAAATATTATTTGGGATGTTATAAAATGGCTGCCACCACCGGTCTACCTGTAACATTGGCAAGCCCTGATCCTCACTTTGAGATCCTATGAGGCCCATAACCAGAGTTGCGTGGTAATTTAAGCAGCGTTTATGCTTCCTGGGCTTATTCATAGTTGGGTTGTGAGGCCTAGACTCTCAATGTGAAAGAATGGGTCTGCAGAGCCCAGACATACCCTGCCGAATACACTGCATTGCACATCCATACCCTGCAGAGCATATACATATACTGTAGAGCACCCCCATAATCTGCAGAGCCTTTCTCTTTTAGCTAATAATGCTGCCCTTGTTACTCATTTATAAAGTGTCTTTAATTACTCTTTTGTGTAATGAACCAGCTTTATGATATGATTATTGTGATAATGATTTAATAAAGAAAAAGTGTGTGGTTGTACGTGTACACTGTCCAAGTATGTAACAGTGACACAGACAGACAAGACCTATGTCCCATGGTCCTATGACCCTTCCCACTTACATGGTGTCACACAGAAGGGGCCTATGTTACATGGATGTCTGTCCCTCCCACCACATGGTGACACAGAAGGGACCTGGAACAAATGTGTCATCTCTGCAAAGATCCAAATAAATTGAAGGGAGCTGGGAAAGTCAAAGTAACAATGGATGGAAATATTTTGAATGCAATCAATAGAAGAAGGAAGATGGGAGGGAGCACATTTGGAAGAAACAAGACAATCTTTCAAGGGAACCTTCCACTGTGCCTTTTAAGAGGAAAGTTTTACTCCAGTGTATTCTGCCCGTGCTCACGTATGGAGGTGAAATTTGGACCCTTAATGCGATGACAACTCAGAAGCTTCAGGCAACGCCAAGAAGTAAGAAGAGATGTATGCGGGTTTTACCCAAAGACAGGAGAAAGACTAACCGGGTCAGCAAGCAAAAAATAGTCCCCGATGGGTGAAGAAATTAAAATGGCACTGGGCCGGACGTATCTCAAGAAACTGCCATTGGTAGAGATGGCACTCAGCTGGATGCCAAGGTATCAAAAGTAAGATGGGAATATGAAATCAGAAAATTAGTTGAAGCAACATGGAAAGTGCCCACCTGCCCTTTCCAAGCAAACCTAGTTTTATTTATTTATAAAATGTTTGACTGAAAATGATACCTTGAGAAGTTGCCTCTCGTTTTCAAGTAGGTCCAGAGTTATGGTGACAATACATGGTTACATTAAATGAACAGATACATTAAATTCACAGATATTTCATGGACCGTTTCACAGACATTTTCTCATACAGACTCACGGGAGACCAGAACTTAACCCAGGGATCAAGGCACCAGACAGGTCAAAGCAGTTAAATATATATATTTTTTTTCAACTGGAGCCAGCAAGCACAACACAAAAAAACAGTGGGAGCTATACTCACTGAAATGGGCACACAGTGGGAATCCTAGCTGGCTAGGTGCTGAGTGCCATATCAGAGGCTTGCCCAAGGTTTTCTTCCATTTTCTGATGAAATAGGGACTGCCAGACCTCTCTGGTACACTTTGCAGCAGAGCACTTTCAAAAGTCCTGCTGAAAAGTCTTGCTCTCTGCTCCTCCGGCACAGCTGCAGGCCTATAGCATAAAGCACCTTTGAATTTCCTGCTAGTAAAGTTCTCTGCCTCATTTTTGGGTGTCTCACACCGCTTATATCACCTCCACGAGAGGATCCGAATTAACTTTGTAGTGTGGATGGGGTTCCCCTTTTTCTAGCTTCCCTGCTGCCATAGGAAAGCATAATCGAGGGGCTGGTGGCCAATCACAGCGCGGATGCTGCTCACGGACCAATCAGGAGCCAAGCGTTCACCTGCATTAGCCAATCAGGGCTGGGACTGAGCTTAAGGAGTTAAAGGGCTTTGTAATAACCGGATATCTCAGGTTTGGTGGCCAGATGAACCCCAGGGGAAGACGGACAGGGCCTGGGTTTAGCCTTTCTTTTACTGGACCCTACCTCCCTTTTCCATTACAAAGACTACATAATCAGAGTTACAATTTTATAGATATAGATATATATAGTTGTGTGAAAAAGAAAGTACACCCTCTTTGAATTCTGTGGTTTTACATTTCAGGACATAATAACAATCATCTGTTCCTTAGCAGGTCTTAAAATGAGGTAAATACAACCTCAGATGAACAACAACACATGACATATTACACTGTGTCATGATTTATTTAACAAAAATAAAGCCAAAATGGAGAAGCCATGTGTGAAAAACTAAGTATACCTTATGATTCAATAGCTTGTAGAACCACCTTTAGCAGCAATAACTTGAAGTAATCGTTTTCTGTATGACTTTATCAGTCTCTCACATCATTGTGGAGGAATTTTGGCCCACTCTTCTTTACAACGTTGCTTCAGTTCATTGAGATTTGTGAGCATTTGTTTATGCACAGCTCTCTTAAGATCCTGCCACAGCATTTCAACCGGGTTGAGGTCTGTCATGGGAGAGGGGGTATGGCCCGGTATTAAAGGGGTTACACCCCATATGGCCACCCCCTGCTCTCACTTGGGAAACAAGGGGTTAACTGGACTGCGGTCCAGTAATGTGTTTTTCCCCTGCTTCAGCAACCAAATGTATATGTCCCTGTAAATGTGTATTGTTCTCATCCCAGTGTTTGCACCAACACATACACTGGGGTTGATGCGGGAGGGAAGGGGTTAATGTTAATTCAGTGATTATAGCCCTTTGTTCCCTTTTCCCGCCTTCTCAGGCTCCATTTTGCAGCCTCCCATAGGTCGCCATTGCAGCTCCATGCATTCCAATGGCAGATCTGGCAGTTTTGGGCCTGTTTCCAGCAAAGACCAGCAGGTGGCGTCCGAGAGGAGGAGTGGCGGTTTCCCATTGTAAGTCAATGGGGCCATTGACTTCAATGGGGATTCCTCGACGCCGACCTCAATAGATCATCAATGTAGCAGCCATAGTATACCAAGCCCTCCCCCAGTCGTGCATTGGTCCAGATGTAATTGGCTTCCTAAAACCCCATTTAGAGGTTAGCATAGCTGGAGGTGAACCTGGTACCCATGGTCGTGCTACAGGTCTGAAGATAGGTGTCACCGAACAGAAAATAATTATTGTTTAAGATGCAACTGATAATAGAGAGAACAAATGTACGTTGGACTGGCAATATAGTATTATCTCCCTTCAGAAAGGGCTCAATTGCTGTCACGCTGTGCCTACCACAAACTAGACGAGACCCTCGGTACTTAGGTGGGAATAGAGTAAACACCACCGACAGGCACGGGAATCTGATCTGGAGTGTGCGTAGTTGCTCGCGCCGGGTCAGGAGCAGGGAGGGTAGAGGAGTAGTGAATACTTGCCGAGTTGAGGGTAATAGAAGTACGGAACGTTGGAGGTACTAGTCGCTGGGGTCGGTGCTGGAGAAGGTAGAAGAGTCGAGGTCCGAGAGCCCAGTTCAGGTTGCGGAGGGTCGAGGATAGCCAAGGTCGGGGTTCCAGAGAGGCGGTGGTCCAAAGGCAAGCCAAGGTCGGTACACGGGAGATCAAACAAGACAAGGCAGGATATTAGGAGACAAGAGAGGTAAGCACAGGAACAGGAAGCTTATGCTCAGCCAATTTGCCAGTGGCACAGCTGAGCCTAAATAGGTAAGGCAGCCCAATAGGAGCAAGAGGCGGAACCAGGGCGTGTTCGTGCAGAGCCTGTGGTAGGCTATGGTAAGGAAGCCAGGTGGGAGTGCTGAGGCAATCAGTGCCTGTTGCCACAGAGCTTGGGTACGTGGTACGCGCACCGCGCACAGGGAGTGTGCACCGTGATCCGGAGGCGGGAACTCCCGCTGTGACTTCTGTCCAGCGCAAGGAGGAGCCGCGTGCATGCGCGGAAGTGGGAGTGCACATGGGAGCGCGCGAGTGATGGGCTCCATCAGCGGCTGTCAAGACAGGTAGGGGAGTAGTGCGCCTGCGTGTGAAGGTGCGTGGCACCTGGCTCCTGACAGTAACCCCCCTTCAGGAGCGACCTCCGGGTGACTCCGATAAGGTTTAAGGGGAAACTTCTAGTGGGACCTCTTGAGAAGGACAGGAGCATGGATGAGATGATGAGGGATCCAGGATCGTTCCTCAGGTCCGTATCCCTTCCAGTGAACCAGGTATTGTAGAGTTCTTCTGGAAATTCTAGAATCAATAATGGATTGAACCTCGTATTCTTGTTGACCATGTACGAGTTGCGGGATTGGAGCTGAGGATGAAGGATCTGGGAAACGGGTACTCTGAAATGCAGGTTTGAGGAGAGATACGTGGAAGACTGAGGGAATCTTCATCGCGGGTGGAAGTTGTAGGCGGAAAGCTACCGGATTGATCTTCTCCACAATGGGGTATGGCCCCATTATTTGGGTGCTAGCTTGAGGGTAGGCACTTTGAGTCGAATGTTTTTCGAAGAAAGCTATACCTTGTCCCCAGGTTTAAATTCTGGAGTCCCACGGCGGTGGCGATCGGCCTGAAGTTTCTGTCTAGAGATGGCCGTCTTAAGGTTCTCCTGGATTCCTCTCCAGGATCTTTGTAAGGACAAGATCCGTTCATAAGCCGCTGGAACATCGGAGGGTGAGGAGTCGATGGGGAGTCAGGATGGATGGAACCCAAAGTTGATGAAGAATGGTAAATTTTGAGTGGATTCATTTCGTAGGGAATTGTGAGCGAATTCAGCCCAGGGCAGGAGGTCCACCCAATCGTCCTGTGTATCCGCAATGAAACAGCGTAGGTACTGCTCCAGCGTCTGGTTGGTTCTCTCCGTCTGCCCATTAGACTGTGGGTGATACCTGGAGGAAAAATGAAGGGAGATGCCTAGTCTTTGGGAAAACGCACGCCAGAATTTGGAAATAAATTGGGGACCCCGATCAGACACGATGGTTAATGGAACACCATGAAAGCGAAAGACCTCTTGGACAAAAATATCAGCAAGGGAAGAAGAGTTCGGTAAACCTTTGAGAGGAACAAAGTGAGATTGCTTCGAAAATCGGTCGATGATTACAAGAATGGTATTTTACAATAAAGTCCACAGCCAAATGGTTCCATGGGCGATCGGGAATGGGAAGGGGGTGTAGAAATCCTTGGGGTCTGTTACGGGGTGTCTGAATTACTGGGTTTACACCTTGATAAAGGGCGCACAGCCCGAAATGCGGTGGTGAGCATTTTCTTGGTGATCCAGGGGTGATGTTTGATCCCTTCATTCATTAAAAGGATTTTTTTGCTACAAATAGCCTCCTCCATCATTTGCAGGCAGTGCACTGCCTTTGTTTACCCATTCTACTTTTCCTGTAAAGTATAACTAGTTTGGCATAGGTTTTGGATGTCAGGGTATCAATGTGCATCCCGAATGTTAAGTGGGAGTCAAACCACATGCCCAGGTATTTAAAACTAGTAACAGGAGTTAGGGTGGTGTTAGCGTTGGTTCTGATCTGGAGCTCAGTCACTGGAAGCTTTAAAAATGTAGTCTTGGTCCCAAATACCATTGTTACAGTCTTGTCAGTGTTTACAAACTGTTTGTTTTGGGAAATCCAGTTTTTGAGTCTCAAAAAGTCAGTCTGAAGTATGTGTTCAAGGTCGGAGCGGCTATGGCTGTGTGCATATAGGATTGTGTCATCTGCATACATGTGTATTGAAGCTTCCTTACAAGCTGTGGGAATATCATTGATGAACACTGAGAAGAGTAGGGGCCCCAGAACAGAGCCTTGCGGGACGCCACAGGTGATATCCAGGGGGTTGGAGTTAGAGCCTGAGATGGACACATGTTGGGATCTACCTGATAGGTAGGACTGAAACCAGTTTAAAGCATGTTTCCCTATTCCAGAGCTCTGGAGTTTGTTAAGCAAGATAACATGATCAACAGTATCAAAAGCCTTTGCAAAACCTAGGAATACTGCACCAGTGAGTTGTCCCCGTTCCATTCCACACTGGATCTCATTGCAAACTTTTAGCAGGGTAGTTACGGTGGAGTGTTTGGGGCGAAAGCCAGATTGGAATTGGCTAGGGAAATTTGTCTTGGTATAGTAATCGCTTAGTTGGGAGTGGGCACATTTTTCCATGACTTTGGATAGAATTGGGAGAAGAGAGATTGGCCTGTAGGTTGAGACAGTGTTTTTGTCCCCACTTTTGAAGATTGGGACAACTCTGGCAGTTTTCCAGGTCTTAGGGATATGGCAATTGGTTTGGCAATGGCTGGGGCACCAAGTCTTAGGAACTTAGATTGTAGTATGTCAGGTCCACATTGGCTGCTTATATAAATATATATACACCTCACCTTAGAAAAACAACAGCAAGATGTCCTTAAGAACATACTAGTGTAACGGTTATTCCAACCCCCCCCCCCCCCCCCCCATCGCAAATAGGGATCATGTGGGGAAATCTACATGTTACCAGTGTGGTGCAATACCTGTTAGGCTCACAGGAGGCCTGAACCTCCGCCACTGGGAGCCTGGGGTGTATCCTGGAACATATACTTACAGCGCCTCCACCTGTGCAGGGATTCCAGGTGTATAGAATGACCCCTGACACATGACCCACAAATAGGAAACACATACAAGGAAGTATATATATGTAACTTTTACTATATGAGCAAAACAATAACATCACATCACATATAGCAACACAGCCGTGTCACCCTTTGCCACTAGCTGACTACTATAACCTTGCCCCTAACTGGGCTATACCCTTACACCCCCTTCCCAACCCCGTGTCCAGAGCGTCCAAGCCCACCCAAGTGTGTGAACAGGCCTGTCACATGTGAGGAGCAAGTTAAAGTTGGTGCACGTGTGGAAGGTTGTAAATACCTGCCCAGGTGCCCCTGCACCTGGTTGTCTTCGCAAAGGGTCTACCGGATCTGCTTGGTCCAGCGCTGATCTGTACCTCTGCGTTTGATGGGGTCCAGCCAGACATCCCACCTTAAGGACAGTCTCTGGATCAGCAACACAGCATACAGGAACATGCAGCAAACACTATCACTGGTCACTGCACAGGGTCTCTCTCTCTCCTTCCCTGCACTAAGGAACTGCACAGGGTCTCTCTCTCCTTCCCTGCGCTAGGAACTACACAGGGTCTCTCTCTCCCTGCACTAAGGAACTGCACAGGGTCTCTCTCTCCTTCCCTGCGCTAGGAACTACACAGGGTCTCTCTCTCTCCTTCCCTGCACTAAGGAACTGCACAGGGTCTCTCTCTCTCCTTCCCTGCACTAAGGAACTGCACAGGGTCTCTCTCTCCTTCCCTGCGCTAGGAACTACACAGGGTCTCTCTCTCTCCTTCCCTGCACTAAGGACCTGCACAGGGTCTCTCTCTCTCCTTCCCTGCACTAAGGAACTGCACAGGGTCTCTCTCTCCTTCCCTGCGCTAGGAACTACACAGGGTCTCTCTCTCTCCTTCCCTGCACTAAGGAACTGCACAGGGTCTCTCTCTCCTTCCCTGCGCTAGGAACTACACAGGGTCTCTCTCTCTCCTTCCCTGCACTAAGGAACTGCACAGGGTCTCTCTCTCCTTCCCTGCGCTAGGAACTACACAGGGTCTCTCTCTCTCCTTCCCTGCACTAAGGAACTGCACAGGGTCTCTCTCTCTCCTTCCCTGCACTAAGGAACTGCACAGGGTCTCTCTCTCCCTGCACTAAGGAACTGCACAGGGTCTCTCTCTCCTTCCCTGCGCTAGGAACTACACAGGGTCTCTCTCTCTCCTTCCCTGCACTAAGGAACTGCACAGGGTCTCTCTCTCCTTCCCTGCGCTAGGAACTACACAGGGTCTCTCTCTCTCCTTCCCTGCACTAAGGAACTGCACAGGGTCTCTCTCTCCCTGCACTAAGGAACTGCACAGGGTCTCTCTCTCCCTGCACTAAGGAACTGCACAGGGTCTCTCTCTCCCTGCATAGCACACAGCTGAAGGGGCACAGGGTCCTTACCTAAGGGCCTGTCCCTATGAACACCCACCCTCACTAGTGGGGAGTCAGGGCCTCAACTCTAGCCCGGGGTACTTCTGGCCTAGGGCAGAAGCTCGCAGCTCTCTGCCCCCCTTCCTTCCCCCACTTTTTCCTCAGTCTGACTGACTTCCAGCACATTGCCCATACAATGTATCCACTCTCTGCAGGGGAAACTGCAAACACTATTGGCTGCCTGCAATCATCTGATTCGCCTGCCTCTAAGCCTGCTGGGAGTTGGAGTCCTCTCTGGGGCTTTTCCCTATGAGGACCGCATGGCCGCCTCTCTAATGGCTGCCTACCTCTCTCTATCTGGGCCTGCCCTAGACTAATGGCCGCCGCGCCACTTTCCTGCGCATGCGCAACAGCTAGGGGGCCTTCCTGCCTCCCTACACTTTCCTGCGCTAGGTGTAATCGCCGCCGCAACGGCAAAGTCGCACCGCGCATGCGCGAACGCGCACAAGATGGCGGCGCCCTGTCACTGATGCCGCCGGGAGCCGCGTTCGCCCCTGCAACTGCCTGACATACCGCAGGGGTCCCCGCTACTCCGCGGAGGTGTGTGGGGCCAGGGGGAGACCCTGCTACACTAGTTTATATTTAAGGTAATAATAATAATAATAACTTTATGTAGCGTTTTTTTCTTCATGGGACTCAAAGTACTTCACATTTACAAAAAGGGAAAAAGAAGAAAACATTTAATTGTTATAAAAGATACGAGGAAAGATACAATACAGAATGGGACTGTACTGTAGCTATTAAATACCGGACAAGTTGTGGTTCATTCATTAAATGCCTGGGTAAAGAGGTACAGTAGATCTTGGTCCTGTTTTTATTGATTTCCAGAGAGGGGGCCTCTCGAACTGTACAAGGCAGACTCTTCCTAACAGTAGGAGCAGTGTGGCTAAAAGCTCAGGCCCCAAAAGAAGTCATGGAAGTCATTAGCATGATTTTGGGAACTGCTAGGACTCCTTCATCTGTCGATTTTGAAGTGAGCTTGTTTTAATTATCTAAACACTACTGTGTTAAACTCACCTTACAAAGAAAGCAGCAACATTACATGTGAAAGCTGTGTCCCTTCAGGACTATTTCCAGTCTACTGGCTGTCTGTAGAATAGAAAAACCCTTTTAGAAAACAGATAAGGTATAGTGTATTGTGGATAATGTCCCATTCCCCTTCCAATTTTTTTACATCAGGAAGATAGGTGAAGATGTGTTGCACTGCCTCATTTTCCAACTCCCATTGAGACCGGAAAAAATACAAAGTGAGCACTCAGCTGAACAACAGGTCAGGTTTATTGCAGGGTGGTGCAGCAAAGGGACAACAAAGCCACACGAACGCACCTACGCGTTTCGTGCACGAGGCACTTTATCAAGGTGACTAACAAGTGTAAAACTGCATGATTTATACTCACCTGTACTGTGCCTCGCGCAACCGGGTGTGACGTCATCGTCACGCGTCGCAACGGGTCGCGGTGACGCGGCGTGCACAGCCATTGGCCAGGTCAGTCAGGTGGTATGGTAATGTTATCTGACTGTCTTTTTTTCTCTTTTTTTTCCTAAAACAAACTTTATTAACAACACATAAATGTACAATGAGGTAAAAACAGGTTAAAAACGCATTTCAATACTATAATAGCAGTAGATCTACATGGGCATAGACAATGAATGTATATAATATGTAAAGGGCATAATATTATAGTAATAAATTTACAGCTAAGTGCTATAAATGGCCCTCACTAGGTTCATAATGAACTATGCCTGTGTAGGTGATACTTGGTAGTTTGTGGATCGTGAACTGAACATGATCATGATACAAGTGCAGATTTGTATAATAATTATTATAATCAGATGCATATACATAAGAATGTAGTCCTAGCTAATCACTTTAGTGGACAACATAAGATACTTCTTATATAAGTCACCTATTTATGGATTGACCCTGGACCTAATAGTACATGATTAAGCAATTATATAGAGCAGCATGAACAGAGATTGGGAAAGCAAAGCAGAAAAAAGAATAAATTAGAAAAAATTAGAAAAAATTATCAATATTGAGGGTTAATGACAAACTTAACTAATAAATCCATATCCATAATTCTATTGTTGAAGAGATAAAAAAGAGTGCATCAGTGCATGAAAAATAATACAAAGTGCATCAATGCAAGAAAATAATGAACAATAATAAATGGACCTATCTATATGAATAAGCCCAAAATACAAATTAATTTATTTAATTAAGAAAATGACTTATTTAATTGAGAAAATGACTTATATCCCAATCAATGTTCATGCCAAAAGGTTCCCTAGTCCTCAGAGTAAAAATCCAGTAGGATTCCCGTCTATCTAACATCTTAACTCTATCTCCTCCTCTGGGAGGGGCGGGAATATGTTCAATGCCTTGAACTGTACAACGATTGGCATTACCATGCGGACAATTAGAGAAATGTTTTGGTACAGGGTGATTCTGATCTTTATTCTTAATCAATCGGAGATGCTCTAGGATTCTAATCTTTAGTTTTCTAGTGGTCCTCCCCACGTATTGGCGTCCACAACCACATTTGAGTAAATATATAATAAACGTGGAATTGCAGTTAATAAAGCATGGGACGTTATACGTGAATCTCGTGATTGTAGAAGTGAACGTTTTGCCCTGATTTATTGAAGCACACGCTTTACAATTAGTGCATGTGAACATTCCTTTTGGTAATGGGGATTTATTCTCGTCTGCTGTAGTGAAAAGACTGGGTGATAGTGTATTAGCTATCGTTTTGGCCCTTTTAAATATAATATTTGGGCCTAGCGACACATACGGTTTCAATACAGAATCAAGCGACAAAACACTCCAATGTTTCTTGAAGATGGCCTTGATGGATTGTGCTTGTTTGCTGAATGGTGTTATGAAAGACGGACTAAGATCGGATCTTGATCTTTTTATGGTTTTATGTCTAAGAAGACTGTTTCTGTCCATCTTCCATACCCCATCGAGCAGTCTGTCTAAATCAGATTTTTTGTAGCCTCTCTGTAGAAAGCGAACATATAACTCTTCTGATTTAATTTTAAACTCATCATCATTAGAACAATTGCGGCGGGTTCTGATAAATTGGCTTTTCGGTATCCCCATGAACGTGGCTTGAGGGTGACAACTATCTGGTCTTAAGAACGTGTTCCGTGAATTCGGCTTACGATAAAGTGTAGTCTGAATGGAGAGTGCAGTATCAATATATAAACATAAATCTAAGTAATAAATGTGCTGATGGTGATAACAAAAAGTGAAAGAGAGATTAAACTCATTGTCATTAAGTGACGAAATAAACTCCAAAAGTGTGGTGATGTCTCCTTCCCAAATAAACAGGAGATCATCTATGTAGCGTCTATAGAATATAATGTGCTCTCTAAATCTATTTTTATCTCCAAAGACATGGAACGACTCCCACCACCCCATGAAGAGGTTGGCGTATGATGGGGCAAAACTCGTGCCCATAGCCGTTCCACGTCTCTGGAGATAGTGCACCCCATCAAAAAGAAAAAAATTATGAGTGAGTGAAAAGTGAATAGCATCTAAAAGGAAAGTGACTTGTGCTTGTGCTAAATCAGATTGATTGAGAAAGTGACGTACTGCTGTCAAGCCATGTTCATGGGAAATGATGGTATATAATGATGTAACGTCTAGCGTCACCCACACCATATTATGGTTCCATACAATGTGGTCTAGAGTGGTTAATAAATCACTACTATCCCGAATGTACGAAGGCAATTGTTGGACAAGGGGCTGTAGGAAAAAGTCCACGTACCGTGAAACACCATCTCCCAAAGAATCAATACTAGAGACAATTGGTCTCCCAGGAGGGGACACCAATGTCTTATGAATCTTCGGGAGATGGTGAAACACGGGCGTGGTGGGCATGGGATTAAACAGGTAGTCAATATCATTTTCATTTAATACTTTTAACATAGAGCCTTCATCTAGTAGATGTTTGAGATCTCTTTGAAATGTAGGGGTGGGGTCAGAGGGTAGTGCAGCATAGGAAACCTGATCCCCAAGTTGGCGCAAGGCCTCCCTGTGATAGTCATCCCTATGCTGCACCACCACCGCCCCTCCCTTATCAGCTTTTTTTATTACCAGCATTTTGTTCGTTTGTAAATCTTTTAATGCCTGTCTTTCATTTACAGATAAATTATCATCATGTTTGTAATCATGTGTATTAGTAAATGAGAATCCTTTCTGTAGGAGTCTAAGGTCTCTCTCTACTAGAGACTCAAATGTAGATAAGAACTTTCCTTTAACAAATGTAGGGAAAAATGTAGATTTTCTCCTCAAACCTGTTTTGTAATTACCCAGGAAATTCTCAGGGTTAAATTCAGGGTCTGAGAATCCCTGAATCTCCTCCATGTCCTGGACCAGACACTGTTCCCTAAATGAATCAATGTTGACAACATTATTTACATAGGAAGAAGTACAGTCAGGATCAGATGTTGCACTGATATTAACACTTTCCTGATTATTCTTATCATGATAGAATTTTTTAAGAGTACACTTCCTAATGAACTTATTCAAATCTACCACAGTTTGAAAAAGGTTGAAATCAGTGTCAGGAACATATCCTAAGCCCTTGTTCAATAGTGATAGTTCATCATCTGAGAGTACTACATTGGAGATGTTTATCACACCGCATTCTTGATTTAAAAGTTTTTCTTTCTCTTTGATGGAGCTCCCTTTTGATTTTGTTGTTTTTTTTTGTTTTTGTCCCCCGCCTCGTCCTTTTGGGTTTTTTGGCACCTCAGACATTCTAGAGGACTCAGAAGAATGTCCTTGTTGGGGTCTTTGGTCTGATTCTCTTTCTTTATACTTCCTCTCCCAGAAGGGGCGTTGTTCTTTGGGGGCATCCACATCTGATTGGGAATTATCTTCCTCATGCGTGGTAAAGAAAGAAACTGTTTGTGCCATATTTTCAGTGTCCGCTGTATCAGAGTCTCCACTATAGGCAGTATTGGAGTATCCTCTAGGTTTCAGAATAGATTTTCTGTGTTGACTTGATTTACTGTCTGGTGTTGAATGATAGGGGCGTGTATCTTTATTTTTGCGTTTATTGGGTGTTGTCCTTTCCCATGTATACACTTGATGTCGTACGTAATCTAATTTGTCCCTCTCAAATTTTTGTTGTTTTTTGTCCATAATGGATTTTTCTATATCTTTAACACTTTTTTCCAGATTATGATCTAATTCTTTGAAACCCTCCATTCTACAGAACTTGGCCAAGTATGTTTGTAAGTCCTTAATTTCTTTTTCAAGAACCAGCTTTTCTTTAGTTTTTATTTTCACAATAAGTTCAATCAATTTGAATGAGCAATCATTTAAGATGCTTTTCCAGTCATTTTCAAATTGGGGACTTACAAATCCAAACGTAGGGGATTTTTTAACTCTCAGACCTCTCGGGATCCTTTTGACAAGCAAGTAGTTTTCGAGTGAGATGAGGTCCCACCAAATCCTGGTATCATTAATCATAAGTTTGCTAAGTTTCTGGAAATGATCTTCCAGATCTGTCAGATCCTCACAGTCCAAAATAGTTTGGCTTTCAAAAACTTTTTGTGCTTTTCTGAGCCTGTGTGTATTGTCAAAATACCCAGAAATGTAGTTAGTGGGATCATCAGGGTCAACATGTTCAGTCTCTTCGATGTCCATTGTTACAGCAAAAAATGGAGAAGAGATATTGAAAAAACTTTGGATTGATGTCTAATTAATCTATGTGTTTGTCTTTCTTCTTTATCAGATAATTAAATACTTTCCATTTATCAGCATGTAACTCCCCTTCTAACACGTGTAGAATAGGGGAAGAAAAAAGTGCATGCACCACCACTTATGCAATAGCCAATGATAGAATGACCTGTACAGAGTGTATCACTCAGGGTATAATGGAAATCAGTCCAATGAGCAATCACTGAAATGTGAACAGAAAACAGGAAAAAAGTGATGCATCCAAATTGGTCAAAGTTCCTCAATAGTATATATAAATGATACTGGATAGCAATGGAAAGTCCATGAATAATATGGCAATTGTCAGGTACGGGCTAGGAGTCTAGTGGGGTCCACATGACCAACACAGTTGAAACACCATAACAGCCCCCCCTAGTAACCAATATAAAATGAAAAAAGGCACTGGTAAACATATGCATATATGAAGGGCGCTCTGGCCCTGTTACCTTAGTGCTTGCAGGACTTCCAGATATCCAGGGCGTGCAGTTCATCCAGGTAGATAGCCAGCAGGAAGATAGGTGAAGATGTGTTGCACTGCCTCATTTTCCAACTCCCATTGAGACCGGAAAAAATACAAAGTGAGCACTCAGCTGAACAACAGGTCAGGTTTATTGCAGGGTGGTGCAGCAAAGGGACAACAAAGCCACACGAACGCACCTACGCGTTTCGTGCACGAGGCACTTTATCAAGGTGACTAACAAGTGTAAAACTGCATGATTTATACTCACCTGTACTGTGCCTCGCGCAACCGGGTGTGACGTCATCGTCACGCGTCGCAACGGGTCGCGGTGACGCGGCGTGCACAGCCATTGGCCAGGTCAGTCAGGTGGTATGGTAATGTTATCTGACTGTCTTTTTTTCTCTTTTTTTTCCTAAAACAAACTTTATTAACAACACATAAATGTACAATGAGGTAAAAACAGGTTAAAAACGCATTTCAATACTATAATAGCAGTAGATCTACATGGGCATAGACAATGAATGTATATAATATGTAAAGGGCATAATATTATAGTAATAAATGTACAGCTAAGTGCTATAAATGGCCCTCACTAGGTTCATAATGAACTATGCCTGTGTAGGTGATACTTGGTAGTTTGTGGATCGTGAACTAAACATGATCATGATACAAGTGCAGATTTGTATAATAATTATTATAATCAGATGCATATACATAAGAATGTAGTCCTAGCTAATCACTTTAGTGGACAACATAAGATACTTCTTATATAAGTCACCTATTTATGGATTGACCCTGGACCTAATAGTACATGATTAAGCAATTATATAGAGCAGCATGAACAGAGATTGGGAAAGCAAAGCAGAAAAAAGAATAAATTAGAAAAAATTAGAAAAAATTATCAATATTGAGGGTTAATGACAAACTTAACTAATAAATCCATATCCATAATTCTATTGTTGAAGAGATAAAAAAGAGTGCATCAGTGCATGAAAAATAATACAAAGTGCATCAATGCAAGAAAATAATGAACAATAATAAATGGACCTATCTATATGAATAAGCCCAAAATACAAATTAATTTATTTAATTAAGAAAATGACTTATTTAATTGAGAAAATGACTTATATCCCAATCAATGTTCACGCCAAAAGGTTCCCTAGTCCTCAGAGTAAAAATCCAGTAGGATTCCCGTCTATCTAACATCTTAACTCTATCTCCTCCTCTGGGAGGGGCGGGAATATGTTCAATGCCTTGAACTGTACAACGATTGGCATTACCATGCGGACAATTAGAGAAATGTTTTGGTACAGGGTGATTCTGATCTTTATTCTTAATCAATCGGAGATGCTCTAGGATTCTAATCTTTAGTTTTCTAGTGGTCCTCCCCACGTATTGGCGTCCACAACCACATTTGAGTAAATATATAATAAACGTGGAATTGCAGTTAATAAAGCATGGGACGTTATACGTGAATCTCGTGATTGTAGAAGTGAACAATTTTTTTACATACCTCGTATACCTCATTGACCCTCCAGTCCAGCTCCCATCCACGGTATCAAAACTTTAGGCCTAACTGGTCTTATGTTCACCATAGTACAACCAGGTCAGTCACAACACCCATTAGCTGCGGTTTTGGAAATGATTCTGGGTGTTCTATGCACAGATCATCCAGTATGTACGGTTTAAAAAACTAAGATGACTCAGCAGTAAGGAACCTGTAGAAAAAAGTAGGATATTACAAAACAGAATACAACGAGCAGGATTAGCCCCAATATGACCGATTTATACGTTAATTTATTTCAAATCTGATTTTAATTTTAGTTAGAATTTTAAAAAAATATGGAAACATGGAAAACGGGGTATTACTGTGTTACGTGGGTGGGTGTGGTGTAAATACAATCTTTTTGGCAGTGTGCCCTCCCATCCATTTTGTTTACATTATTGTTATTGTGCACAGATATATAGGTATAGTATACTATTTTGTGCCATCTACATTATGCATATTACATTTCATTCCATAAAGGATCTTCAAGAATCTGTGTTAATAAAGTTAACTTTTTTTTTAACATTTGAAACAGATATTATAGTGATGTATTAGGCAGCAGCACTGTGTGAAAGTGGTTGATGCAATGACATATGTATGGATTCTAAAGAGTATTTAAATTACTGGATTTACTGTATACCATACAAATCTCAAACAGCAATAGACAGTATATGTATTGACGCGCATCGGAACCATATTGTGCCATAATCCGTGATACGTATACAGTATATGCATTCCATGGTTTGCTGTGAAGTACCTGTGTGCAGTACGCACAGTACTGTACATACATATCTCTCTGGAGCGCACACAGCATATGCAATCCACTGAATTACAGTACATGGGATTCAGCATAATGAGACAGTGGGACACCTACTGGCCAATGCTGGTATAGCAAGTATCTATTCATGTTACCAAGTGCCTGTGAGCAAGGTCAGTATTGCGATATCATGCATATAGTGTGTGTTGGTTTGCAGTAACATTGGCTACATGTCTATATGAAGCAATAGGCTGAGTTATAGGGATTGAGCTATTTTGGGATCTTTAAATAGGTCCACTCATGTGGTTACCTAAGATAGAGCCTTCGTTAATACGATTAATGAACGTCATCTCGCATAATAATTTAATCCTCTTAAGATATTATCATATTCTGCATATTAATGAGTTTCCAAGCAGCACCGCCAAATATTTCTCATACACTAATTACTGGACCACAGCCAGAGATAAGAAATGGCCAAGGGTGAGGCAGGGACAGCTGCTGCCCTCAATACAGAAAACAATCTATACACAGACACTATACAGAGAGAAGAGACAGCAATCTATACACAGGTAATATACAGAGAGGAGCTGACAATCTATATACAAATACAATAAAGAGAGAGAGGAGTCAACAATCTATATTCAGATACAATACAGAGAGAAAGGAGTCAACAGTCTATATACAGATACAATACAGAGAGGTTCTGACAATCTACATACTGTTACAATAAAGAAGAGTCGGTAATATACACATATATATACAATACAGAGAGAGGCTGACAATCTATATACAGATACTATACAGAGAGAAGTGCTGACAATCTACATACAAATACAATGTTGTAGAGAAAGGTTGACCATCTATATCTGCGTCGCCCCAAAGCCGGACGCCTGAAAGGGTTCCCCTCTGCCGAAGGGCAGCTAAAGGGTGTGAGACATTTGCTGCTGTCTGGTAATGTTAAAGCTTCTCTATTTCAGTCTGAAACTCACCAGTCCTTTTATCCCCTGTACCCAATTTTCCAACGCTATCTGTCCATGACATGTCTGTGAATGGACTGTATAACCTCCTGCTCGTTTAATGTAACCATGTATTGTTATCATAACTCTGTGCCCAGGACATACTTGAAAACGAGAGGTAACTCTCAATGTATTACGTCCTGGTAAACTTTTTTTATAAATAAATAAAATATACAGATACTCTACAGGGAAAAGAGCTGAAAAATGATATACAGATGAGCTGACAATCTATATACAGATACTATACAGAGAGAGAGAGAGAGGACTCAACAATATAAATACAGGTTTAACACACAGAGAGTGAATATGTGAGTGGCAGAGACTGTGTGAGGGAGAGACTAAGGAAGTGAGTAAAGGCGCTGACACTGAAAACGACACTGGGTGTGAAGCAGGAGAGGCTGGTTCGAATCCCAGTGTCTGCTACTTGCATGGCCGCCAACAGAAATCGTGGGGCCCAGGACAAACATTTTAAGCAGGGCCTCCCCCCCGTGTCGGCGGTATTGCAAGCTGCCCCCCCCTTTCACACCTCACGAGCCCCCTCTCTTCCCCCCCCCTCTTCCCATGTATATCTCTCCCTTCCGTCTCACTCTCCCACCTCGCATGTATTTCTCTCCCCTGCGTCTCACTCTTACGTCTTCTTTTCATATCACGCGTCATATAAAAAAAAAAAACAACCCTCCCCGATACATATAAAAAATACCCCAACCCATATAAAAATACCTCCAAGCCCACCAAAACATATAAAATTTCCCTCAAGCCCCCCAATACATATAAAAATACCCACAAGCCCCCAATATATATACAATATATATACAAATTCCCCCAAGCCCCCCAATACATATAAAAATACCCCCAAGCCCCCAATATATATACAAATTCCCCCAAGTCCCCCAATACATATAAAAAAACAAGCCCCCAATACATACAGTATAAAAATACAGATAGAAAAGACCCCCAACCCCAAATACATATTTTAAAAAAAAACAACCCCCCAATACATATAAAAAAGCCCCCATATTAAAAAGACCCCCACCTCCTCAAAACATATTTTTAAAAAGCCCACCCCAATACATATAAAAAAAGACTCCCACCCCCCTAATACATATTAAAAGACCCCCACGATACATATAAAAAAAGTCTTAGCTTGTGGATGATCAGGCCGGGTCCAGTGGATGTGGGGGACCAGCAGCCGGTACTGCAAGTTGGGCTCGAACTCTGGCCGGGCCCGGTTGCCTGTGATCTCGCAGCCGGACCCCACGACTCTCCCCTCAGCAGCAGCATGCATGCCTCTATCCCTCTGTCCCACGCCGAGCATCCGACAGGTCTCCCTCTCATGCCGTCGCGCGCCGGAAGCAGAGAGTGCTGACGTCAGAGCGCTTCCGGCGCGCTGATGTCAGAGGTGCCCGTCGGCGTGCGACAGAGGGATAGAGTCATGCAGGCTTCTGCTAAGAGAGAGCCGGGGCCCGGCCGTGAGAGGACCGGCAGACTGGCCTGGCCAGAGGTCGGGCCTAACTTGCAGTGCCGGCCGGCCAGGCCCCCCCCCGAGGCCCGGGATGCAGACCCACCCTGTTGGAAAGTCACTCTATCTCCCTGTGCCTCAGGTACCAAACAGTAGAGTAAGCTCTACAGGGGCAGGGACTCGTGCCTACAAAAATTCTATGCATAGTGCTGTGTACACAGTTAGAGAAATAGACAAATGCATGAGAGAGACAGGAGAGAGCAGAAGGGAATCTGGAAGAAAGAGAGGAAAGCTCCCTAAGCTGGAAAGGTTTTTTTCCCGATCAGGGGATGCAGTTAATATCCGAATTACTCCAGTGTCTCTGGGATCTAAGTGGGGGGTTAAGCAACTTTGCACTTCTTACCATCTTCAAACTAATGGGCCCTGTGAGCGGTTCAATGGAACCCTGAAATAAATGCTGCAAGCATTTGTAAAAGCCGAGAGATCTGGGAAGCTCATTTGCAGCACCTACAGAGAGGTACCATAGGAGTCTACCGGCTTCTCACCCTGTGAGCTTCTTTACAGGTGCCGGGTCTGTGGACCGAATGATTTGTTCCATGAAGGATGGGAGGGGGAGACCACCACGACTGATACCTCGGTGATAAAGTACATGGTGGACCTCAGTGAGCGGTTAGAGGACCTCATGGGGTTAGCTAACCTCAGGGTGGCACATACTAAGCAGAAGTGTTGGTATGACTGCAATGCCCGTAGTGCAGAGTTTATCCCAGGGAAGCAGATCTTGGTTCTGAAACCCACTCACCAGACAAAACTGTAGCTGCCTGGTTCCACCCATGACGGTTAAACAAAACTAATTATGTGATGTTGTTAGATGAAGATCCCAATAGGCAAAGAACGTAGCACATTAATATGCTAAGGGAGTATTATGCGAGTGAGCCGGTGGTGATTGCTGTTTGTAGCCCACCACTGGAGATTAAGCGAGCCAGGCTCTGTCGACCTCTTTGGGGAAGCCCAGTAGGGAGGATCTGTGGATCAGGTGGGTATCGGTACCCAGCTCACTGTTCCCCAATGGGCACAAGGGACAGATTTTCTAGGGACATACCACATAGTAGGCACAGAATAAAGTAAACACAATACAAGATAAGTAACATATGGCCCACATAAGGCAAAAATTGGTTATAAACTGTGTACTGTAAAGGAAAAGGGGTCACATTGTGTGCTCATTTGCATGTCATGGAATTGTGAGGTCCAAAATCCTCTGTAGCCAATCTCTAATTTACTCCCACAGGGGCAGCACCCGAGGGCAGGACCACACCATATGTAAGAGATCTGCCTCACTTCCACATTGCTTTGGACACAATGGGGAATAACCTGGAATAAATGTAGATAACTTCAGCGGGGTGAGGTACCATCTCATTAATACTTTATATGCGTTCTCCCTTAGCGTCGTACAAATTGAGCTTTTAGCTGCAGCCGAAAATATCTCGTTCCACTTCTCTTCCTCTAGGGTCTCCCCCAGGTCTCATTCCCATTGGGATATGTATGTCAATTTTCTAGGGTATGTGACTCCTGAACAGACCCCTTCCTTGTACAGCCTAGATATAAGTCCACTTGTGCCTGTCTCTAATATACAGAGCTTTTCAAAATGTGTCAATGGGGGCGGGGCACAAATTTATTATAAAACGCGCTGATCTGGAGGTATCTAAAAAAAAATCTGTGTGTGTGAAGTCTTTTTCTGACTTAATTTTCTCAAACGTTTTGATATTGTTCCTACCCTCCAGATCTTTAGTCTAAGAAAACCATTCAGTTTCCAAATCAAAAAATCTCTGCTATTCACACCTGGAGCAAAATCCGGATTACCATATATGAGGGCCATTAATGATGTTTTTGTGGTCAATGCGCACCTAAATTTGGAAACCTCCCAGAAAGGAGTTGGTCATCGAGGACAGCGGCTCTTTGATTGATTGAAGAATCCGTTTTGGGTACCAAATCAGGTTGTGCAGTTCTAAGGGAATATATATATATATATATAAAACAAAAAGAGAAAGCGCACGGCCCATAGCGTAAAAAGCATTTGATTTAATAACAAATATAAAAATTGAGGGAAACAAGCTCACTCACAAACGAAAAAGTAATAAAGGCATTTGAATATCACCACCACGGGAACCGCAAAGTGTGGCCTCCACAGCAGAGATGTTGCGCACGCTGTAAGCAGCTGGTCCAAATGTTCAGACCTCGTGGATCAAGTGATTAGGATCAATAAGGAAGTCCTGTGTAGTCAGTCTCTTCCTACCAGATAGGCTCACATCCGAACCTACACTGGTGTATCAAGCAGCAGGGAAGGACGCTCGCTACAAGCTGGCCGGCCCACAATGATGACGTATCTCCGTCGCTGCCCTCCTGACGCGTTTCGTCAGATACACTGACTTTGTCAAAGGATGTTGGAAACTTAACTCAGGCATAGTTTTATGCAAAAAAGAGGGGCGGGTTACTTAGCAACCAGTGTCCAATCAGCTAAGGGAAACTTCCCTTCATATACCGTGGTACAATTCATACACATAGATTCGCCGATTGGGCTAATAAACCAAAGAGAAAATCAATAATTAATCATAATAAAATCATATATTATCAAATAATAAATAAATAAGAAGATAAATGAAACAATAAAGCCAACAAGAATATTGATTATTTGCTGAGTGCAAAAGACTAGTCTAATGCTCTCTGTCATAATATTACTAATATTTACAATGACCAAGTAGTATATCCAGATGTACATGGATAGTGTATACAACCCATATAATTAATAAATAAAAATATATAAAAATAATATTAAAAATATAAAAATTATAAAAATTGAACTTTATACACGATTAATCATATTGATTAATTCTTATATAGATGAAACCCCTATTATACTAAATTGGTCACTGCAGTTAGCAATTGGAAAGGAGAGAAAACAGAGAACCGAGGAAACAGGGCTGAATGGGTTAATTGCATACAGAAACCACAACTTACACAATAGTACTTGTATCTAGAGACTCATTGAATCCACCAGGTGCTAACGTAGCCAACTGGTAGATCCAATAAGTCTCACGTTTACATAATATCCTGAACCGATCACCCCCCAATGAGAGGGGTGAAACATACTCCAAGCCTATAATTTTCAATGAAATCGGATCTCTATTATGAACTGCATCAAAATGTCTGTAAATACCATGACTGCTAACACCATTTTTAATGTTTCTTCGATGCTCGAGAAAACGAGCACAGAGAGGACGTGTGGTGCGGCCCACATATTGCTTGCCGCAACCACACGTCAGCATATAAATAACATACATGCTTAAACACGTGATTGACCCTAAGACTCTGTGTGTGCTACCTCTAACAGTTGAGACAAACTGATCAGATGCTGACAGATGACCACAAGTGGTGCAGCGTGACCTGCCACACCTGTGGTTTCCGGGCGACCTCGTGCCCGTAAGGGCAGATGCAGTATTATTCTTAATTTTGGTCGGTGCTAGTATGTTCTTAACATTTCTAGCTTTCCGAAATATTATTGAGAATTTTGCCAAAAGTGCCCGAAGATTGATTAAAACCTGTGATGGAAGCCCACTTATTTGTGGGCTACGTGTGACGTTTCATCTTTGTACACGTCCATAGTGCATTCCAGGGGTATTGATGCAGTGAGCTTCTGGTTAAACCAGGATACTACAATCCCTTCAAGTCAAAAGACATTCCTACTTGAAAGCATTAAATTTATATTAACACACAACTATTTTTTGTTTGAAGAGATTTATTATTTGCAGATCTGTGGAACGGCCATGGGTACGAGATTCGCCCCAAGTTATGCTAACCTGTACATGGGCTATTGGGAGGAATTTGCCATGTGGCAGTGTGCTGTACTTGGGGCGGGTCTCGTATACTATGGCCACTTCATAGATGATTTAATATTAATTTGGGATGGAGAGGAGGAAGTCTTTAGAAACATTTTAAAATCATTTGATGAAAATTATTTAGGTCTTAAGTTCACCTTTGAAATTCAATCTAAATCTGTAGTATTTTTGGATCTGGTATTGGGTGTTGATGATGATCTGAATATTATAACAAAAACACATTTCAAACCGGTTAGTGTTAACAACTACGTTCATGCAGACAGTAATCATGCTGCACGTTGGCTTAATAATATCCCATTGGGTCAATTTTATAGAATGAAGAGAAACTGTACCAAAGATGGTGACTTCATATCCCAATCACAATGGCTTGAGACTAAATTTCGGGACAAAGGATTTGACTCAAAACTTATCAAACAATCATTTGATAAAGTCTCGACTTTGGAGAGATCTTCACTTCTTATCAAGTCGCGACAGAAGAGAGAAAATACAATTAAATATAAAAAGAGTCATATTATAGATACATTCATGTCATTGAAATTTATCACAGGTTTTAATCAATCTTCGGGCACTATTGGCAAAATTCTCAATAAACATTGGGAGATTTTGAAATGTGACACCCATTTGGGGTCACATCTACCAAATAAGGCGGCAGTAATATTTCGGAAAGCTAGAAATGTTAAGAATATACTGCATATGCCCTTACGGGCATGAGGTCGCCTGGAAACCACAGGTGTGGCAGGTCACGCTGCACCACTCGTGGTCATCTGTCAGCATCTGATCAGTTTGTCTCATCTGTTAGAGGTAGCACACACAGAGTCTTAGGGTCAATCACGTGTTTAAGCATGTATGTTATTTACATGCTGACGTGTGGTTGCGGCAAGCAATATGTGGGCCGCACCACACGTCCTCTCTGTGCTCGTTTTCTCGAGCATCGAAGAAACATTAAAAATGGTGTTAGCAGTCATGGTATTTACCGACATTTTGATGCAGTTCATAATAGAGATCCGATTTCATTGAAAATTATAGGCTTGGAATATGTTTCACCCCTCTCATTGGGGGGTGATCGGTTCAGGATATTATGTAAACGTGAGACTTATTGGATCTACCAGTTGGCTACGTTAGCACCTGGTGGATCTATGAGTCTCTAGATACAAGTACTATTGTGTAAGTTGTGGTTTCTGTATGCAATTTACCCATTCAGCCCTGTTTCCTCGGTTCTCTGTTTTCTTTCCTTTCCAATTGCTAACTGCAGTGACCAATTTAGTATAATAGGGGTTTCATCTATATAAGAATTAATCAATATGATTAATCGTGTATAAAGTTCAATTTTTATCATTTTTATATTTTTAATATTATTTTTATATATTTTTATTTATTAATTATATGGGTTGTATACACTATCCATGTACATCTGGATATACTACTTGGTCATTGTAAATATTAGTAATGTTATGACAGAGGGCATTAGACTAGTCTCTTGCACTCAGCAAATAATCAATATTCTTGTTGTCTTTATTGTTTCATTTATCTCCTTATTTATTATTTGATAATATATGATTTTATTATGATTAATTATTGATTTTCTCTCTGGTTTATTAGCCCAACCGGCGAATCTATGTGTATGAATTGTACCACGGTATATGAAGGGAATTTTCCCTTAGCTGATTGGACACTGGTTGCTAAGTAACCCGCCCCTCTTTTTTGTATAAAACTATGCCTGAGTTAAGTTTCCAACATCCTTTGACAAAGTCAGTGTATCTGACGAAACGCGTCAGGAAGGCAGCGACGGACATACGTCATCATTATGGGCCGGCCAGCTTGTAGCGAGCGTCCTTCCTTGCTGCTTGATACACCAGTGTTGGATCGGATGTGAGCCTATCTGGTAGGAAGAGACTGACTACGCAGGACTTCCTTATTGATCATAATCACTTGATCCACGAGGTCTGAACATTTGGACTTGCTGCTTACAGCGTGTGGAACATCTTTGCTGTGGAGGTCACACTTTGCGGTTCCCGTGGTGGTGATATTCAAATGCCTATAATACTTGTTCGTTTGTGAGTGAGCTTGTTTCCCTCAATTTTTATATTTGTTATTAAATCATATGCTTTTTACGCTATGGGCCGTGCGCTTTCTCTTTTTGTTTTTTAGATTTCCTTGGATGTGGTTCTCCCATCTGAAAGCTGCCTCCAACCTAATTCAAGCATAATTTATGGACTGGACAACACTTTGGGAGTAGATTAGTATTGCTTTTATTTATTACTGTTTATGTTTTCCTTCTTATACATTTGGACTGATATAGTTCTATTTGATTTTTTTACTGTTATATCTATTGGCGCCACTGTGTGTTTTTTCTGATATATATATATTGAGACTATCAGTCTCACACTACTGCTTCTTAGCCAGATCAACAACATCCTCAGAAAGGTAACATAAATGTATAAGTCCATATGTATATTATTGAAAGGAACTTAGTTGTTTGCCATCCAGGTGCTAAGTGAGTATGATTATTAATGGTCTGTAGCACAGTGCCCCTTAATGATGAAAAGTAATATTCAGCCGTCCTTGGGTTATAGCACTGCTAACAAGTGAGGGGGAAGGAGGTGTGGGAGCAGTGGGTAAGTATGATAAGTCCCAAATGAATAACGGACAACCCAGATTACTCCCTCCTTAGTACAATCGGTTGCATAGCCCCGTCCTGTTCAGACTCCAATAGAAAATAGCATCCAAGAGCATGTAGATAAATGAAAGTCACTTGTAGATTAAATAAGTACTCACTGCACCAGTATGTGGATCAGCAATCCAGAGTCCATCAGCGTGTGTAAGTCTCCAAGTAAATGAAGCAGGTGAAGAGCCCGGACGAACAGGCTACGGAGAGCACAACCCAAGAAGCAAAAAAATGGAGCACACATTTCCTTTTCCAGCACCAACCAGCTCTTAAGACTTGGGTCGGAGTGCCACTGTAAAATTTGACCTAATTGGGCTGCCTTATAATAGGATAGCAAGCAAGGTACCACTAGCCCCCCCGCCAATGTTGATGGTTTTAAAATGGATCCCTGTACCCTCGGTCTTTTGTATCTCCATATACATTTTGAGATTAAAGACTGAAGTGAGAGCCAGTCTTTTTTCCTTATTGGTATTGGGAGAGTCTGAAACAGATATAGTATACGGGGGCGTAGATTCATTTTAATACAGTGGACTCTCCCAAGCCAAGATATATTGTACGTAGACCAAATTCTAATGTCTTCCCTTAAGGTTTGTATTAGTTTGGGGAAATTTGCCCGATATAGGGTTTTGAAGTCATTAGTGATCTGGATCCCCAGATATTTAATAGCCTCAGGGTGCCAATCAAAAATTGAAATTGATGGATATCAGTTTTTCCAATTGCTTTGGCAGGTTAATGTTTAAAGCTTCGGATTTTGTTTGATTAATTTTAAAACCTGAGATCCTATTCAATTTGTCCAGGAGGCTAAATAAATTGGGCGGAGAGGTGAGCGGTCTAGATAAGGTAAGAAAAATATCATCTGTGTAAAGCACCACCTTATGGGTCTGGTCTTTTATATGTATACCTGAAATGTCCTGATTTAACCGAATTTGTGCCGCTAGAGGTTCCAAACTCAGGGCAAATAATAGTGGTGACAGGGGCCATTCTTGATTGCAAATGGTTCTGAAGGAAAGCCCTGATGGATAACTTTCATTGCCGGTCTGGAATACAGTGCCATGATTGCCTTTAATATTCTACCCCCAAAACCAACGCTCCAAGCGTGGCCCGCAAGTATGGCCAGTCAATCCTATTGAAGGCCTTTTCTTACAATTTGTTGGTTCGTTACCCTGTTTGTAAATTATGGACACTTGGAGCATATGGTTCAGAAATGGGGCACCCACCAGCACTGTATTAAACATACGGAGCAGATGGGGGGCTAATAGTTTAATAAACTTTTTGTAATATAAATCCATCTGGGCCCCGGGGCTTTGGAAGGTTTCAAGTGTTTAACCACCTGTGTAATCTCTTCCACCGAGAAGTCCCTTTGAAGAGCCTCTCTCTCCTCCCCACTCAATCTAGGTAAATTTGAGTCTGCTAGGAACTCTTTCAGAGCTCGACTCGTATTGACATTGTGTGCGACCTTCTCCCCAAAATTTTCGTAATAATTCTTAAATTTCTCCACTATTCATTTCGGATTAGATGTCACAATGCCTGTTTTCAATTTGATAGCGTGAATATTATAGCTGGAGTGCTTGTTCCTAAATTTGTTTGCTAAAAGGGTATCTGGCTTGTTCGCTTTTTTGTAAAATTTCCTCTTTGACCAACTCAGAGACTTTTCAGCCTGGTAGGTAAGGAGCATATTCTGCTCTATACTAACATCCTTTAAGCCTTTTAGCGTATCTGCCCTTCCGGTACTCTTGTGTAGATCCGAGAGCTCTGTCCACTTTTTCTGTAGCTTCAACATGTTTGCTTCTCTCTTTCTTTCGTCCTGCCGCAATGCCTCCCCAAGAGTAGATTGCAAATTCACACTATCTTGATTGATCCTAAAGAAGTGTTCTATCTCTGTGTCCACTACCTGACTAACCTCTGGGATTTTTAAAATTGCTTCAATTTACTTCCAATTTGCTCCAGGTCTGTCTAGGCCAATTTGGGAGCCCTGCAATTCAATCGGTGCATGATCTGACCATGAAATATCATGGTTCCTAGCATAGGATACCTTCGGGACCAATCTATTCGAAAAAAAGAAGTAGTCTATTCGACTGTAACTGTCATGTTGGTGTGAGAAGAGGTGTTTCTCCCCTGGGTGCAACTCTCTCCAGATATCAATCAGCTGAAGTTCTTTCAATTCTGCCACTAAAGTAGCTGACCTTTCTTTTCTGAAACGTCGAACTTGGGTCAATCTATCCATCTCTGGGTCAAGAGCCCCATTACAGTCTCCTGCCAAAATTATGTGTCCCTTGGATATTTTTCCTAGTTTTTAAAGAATTTGGAGAAAAATGTTGGGTCGTGCTCACAAGGGGCGTACACATTAGCTATAGTTAATTGTTGCCCCTGTATCGAGCCCACCAAGATGATATATCTGCCATTTTTATCTTTATTAATCTGCTTCATCGCAAAGGGGCACCTGTTATGAAACAGCACTGCCACTCCCCGTTTATTTTACGCTAGCTGAGGATAGTAAATTGTTTCTAAAATGTTTGTGAAAATATTTGGGATCTCGTTCTGCTAAAGTGAGTTTCTTGCAGTAAAACCACATCTGCGTGCATCCTTTTGTAGTCAGCTACCCGCCTCTTATTAGGGCTATTGCGGTCCTTCACATTATGTGATACAATGTTCAAAGCCATTTAATGTGTGTTGACCCACCGCTTACCTCATGGAACCAATGATCCGGACTGCACAGGAGATGCCCCGGCCGCCTCAGATTTCTGTCTCACCATCTGGAAGGCTTAGGACTTAGGAATGGTGAGGAAGACTGGACAAGGAATGGGAGGGGGGATCAAAGCAAAAACACAAACAAAAATATAACGAGCCAATATCGGCCATACTTGGCCCTGGCTCTACTGCCCTTGGGACTAGGACCTCTCCCGGATCTTGGAAAGGAAAGATCCCATCACATGAGCCACATGAACACTCAGGTACCCAAGAGACTTTATTGGGCACCAGTGGGCACCCCCTGTCCATCTGTAACCAGAGCATGTGAACTGCTGGGTATCTATACTCCTGACCCATTTCCAGCATAACTGTGCAGTGATAACGTATTGCGGCTACCAAAGCAACCTCATTTCCTCCTGAGGTCTAACCCCATCTCAATCATCCTGTCCTTCTGATCAACTAGTTATGTCCCAATTTTTAATTGGACTTCCAAAGAAGCCGTCTAAGCGAAATCAATAGACCCCTAGTCTTTATGTTTGTCCCGTTATTATCCCCTTCCTGATTTCCTAACTCTGATACCCAATAGCACCTTCTGATATTTTGGGTTCTCGCCACTGACACTGAGCCCTTCTGCTATTGTCTCTCAGCCCCCTACTATTGTTATGTATTCCGTGCTTGCTGTAGTACTGCAAACTGGTCTTCAGGGGGAGCAGTCTCACCACAACTATCATGGAGTTACATAGTTACATAGTGGATGAGGTTGAAAAAAGATGTACGTCCATCAAGTTCAACCTATGGAGTCCATTAATTCACTCTGTATTCTGGGTCTAATGACCGGGAGCTCCCTGTGCCTATTACTGTGACCACTACCTAGAACTATCCCCGTGGAACAAATGTTTAAAATATTTAGAAAGAAAAAACTTTTTGATCCAAACCTTTTACCTGAACTATAACCCTATTCTGGTAAACTTGTCTAGACATAAACCCTAAACCTTTATTAACCTCATGAACCGCCTGAACTACCTGTTAACCTGACACAGTTACCTATCCTCCTCCTTACTCCTGCTCTTTTTTTAGTACCTTCCCCCGCTACTTAATGAAATTGATGCTCTTAATCACCTGTTCACTTCCCCTATCCAAGGCCTCTTAGATTCAATAAATCAATAAATCATATCCCTAACTCCCGCGTGATGAGACTCCAATATATATCCATGTGCCAAGTGTGGCTGGCCCTTGCTGGCCCTTATCTCGTCTCCTCTTTCCACTTAGACCCATCCTAATCTTTATTCTTCCCTGCTCATCTAACTCCATCCAGCTTAGGCCTGACTCCTGCTCGGTTCAGGCACTTCTCTCCTCTCCTCATACCCTCCACCGGCTACCTCCTATAGCTCCCCTCTAAGCCCATTTTATCTCTCCCTCCCCTGTCCCTCCATTTCCTCCCTCTACCCCTATCTTTATATGCCTTTCTATCTAATCTCCCCTCACTCCTGTATGTGCCTAATTTGTGCCGCTCTTCCACATCCCTTGCCACCTCTAGAGTCCTGCATCCGCCGTGCTGTATCACTCCTCCAGTCCAGGGGGTGGGAAGTCCGTTCATCTCTGGTTTTCCCCCCGCCCGGCCCACCTGAAAGCATGCCCGGTCTCAGTTCTCCTGTCTGTGTACCGGGCCACCACTACTCACCACCCCCCCACCCCACCCCCAACACCAGCTGGACCCGCTTCCTCCAGTCCAGTGTCTATTTGGCTCCGCAATGTAGTCCCGCAGCTCCCAATTGAGTCTCTACCGCTCCAGTGTCTTCTGCCTCCGCCAGTCTAGTGTGTCACCGCAACCATCCTGCCGGGGTCCTGTCCTCATCTGATGCTTCATCGCCACGTTGATTAGGCCCCCATCCTCCCAGGTTTCGTGAGTGCCCATGTCAGTCCTTGCGTCAATCATGCACTTACTCCCTTCCGTGGCCAAAGACCCGAACCAGAATCTGCTGTGAGCAAAGGGTATTAGTCCAGTTTGAGCAAAAGAGCAGTGTTTCTTTAAATCTTAATTGGAAGGTGCCAAACGCAACTGTGGCGAGCTCCCCACTTCTTTCTAGAATGTCTCGGGCGAAGGTTCTTCTGCAGCTTGGTGAGTCATTTTTTCTTTTATACCAATCTTTACAGGAAGGCATCTCCTTCCTCCAGGGACCTCATAGAAATATCCTTGCCGTTTTTGATCACCATTAGTCCGAAGGGAAAGATCCACCAGTACCTCACTCCCTTATCCCTCAGGAGTTTGTTGACAGGCTGTGATCTGGCACCGGGCGTCTTTAGTTTTAAAATAATGAAATCGCATTATTATGTCCCTTGGTAGGTCTTCTGCCTGTGGCCTTGCCCTTAGTGCCCTGTGGCATCTGTCTAATAGCAGTTCCGCCTCTGTTTTATCTGGCATGATGGACTTCATCCATTTTTAGATGTATTCCTCAAATTCAGTGATAGACTCTGGAATTCCTTTAATCCTTATGTTATTGCATCTATCTCTGTTATCCGAGTCCTCCTGCTTGTCTGCCAACTCAGCGATTTACAACTTCAGGTAGGTATTATTTATTTATAAAATATTTTACCAGGAAGTAATGCATTGAGAGTTACCTCTCGTTTTCAAGTATGTCCTGGGCACAGAGTAAAACAAATAATACATGGTTACAAGTACAGTTACATAAATGAACAGGGTATACATTATATACAAGACATTGCGTGCACAGTTAAAGAAAATATATAGTGTATAGGTAGTGTTTTGGTTTTCATTTTTCTTCAGGGCTTTTGATCGTTACATCTAGTTTTCTCTCTAGATCATCAATCCTGGTCCATATACTTGAAATGTCCCTCCTCAGCTCCTGCAATTCTGATTGGAATAGGGATTTTAGATCCATAAATAGACTTTTCAGGTCACTTTTCGTGACTAGCTCTCTCTCTAGACTGGTGACACTCTCCCTCCCCGATTCATGCTCTGAATCGCAGCCATATTGTTAGGATGCAGCTGCCGGTCTTCCTGCTTTTGCCATTCCCGGTTTTTGAAAATAGTTGGTCAAATCTGACTTAGTTCTTTTCCTCAAGGATCTTGTGGTCATCCTGTGATATTCCGCTGTTTGGATCTCTGTTTTTCCCTGCTGAAATTGCACTTGATTGGGTTGCTTTGATGTTAAATTACTCTGGGCCTGACGGAGCTTCAGATCTAAGCCGCCATATCCCTAGCAGCCGCGCATGCGCCTCCTCTTCAGCCTTTTTGAGAAGTCTATAAATCAAACCAAAGAATTGCAGAAAACCACTAGTGTTATACTGTATACATTTTTACTTTCAGCAAAATGAATAAAAATGCCCCTACAAGAAGTAAGATAAAAATTAGGGAGAAACAATCCAAATAGCTGATAAGTTTATTTTTATCTTACTTACATAGTAGTTACTATAATATCCGATTTTTTGGAGTGTTTCTCCCTGTGTCAGTAGGGGCTGCCTGGCTAGCACATTAAAGGTTAAACCTGGCAGTTGCCCTTACCTGTCAAGACGGATGTCTACATATGTTACAAGTTAAAATGTGCTATGTTATTGCAGCCAAAATGGCTAACAAGTGTGTTTCTGTGTATCCTCCTGTAAAACCATTTATTTTTCATGAATATGTATTGTTATGTATTGTAATGTATTCGTATGACTCCTTTGTGTGCTGGTGCTGATAATTCATTTAGCCAGCTAGCACACAAGGAATTGGGGACTGCTATTCCCAGGTGGGCTGGGCGACATGCTTTGGACACTGGAGGACTGGGGAGGGGTGTTTACTCAGGTCCGGGGTACATGGACTTCAAAAGCAGAGCCATTGTTTATCCCAGACTCTGAGGCATCTATCTCTGCAGGAGGTAGGGTGAAACTGGAAACTGAGGTATGGGTCCTAGCCCCAATCGACTCAGTTCCCATTGGTCAGTTTGATTTGCCCACTTTCCTTTAGCCCACCTCTGTGGGCTGTCCTAAAGCAATGTCACCTCCCGCAGCCCTGATTGGCCCATCACAGGCCAGTCCTTGCTCTGTGATTGGCCAAAGAAGCATCCATGCTCTGATTGTTAGGCATCCAAACATACAACCAATAAAAGAAAAGGTGAACAAGTGTACCACTGCACTATCACTATCTACTATGATACAGGACGCCACCGAAGCTAGCGTATCCTGGGCATACAGGTTGTCCAGATTGTGAGATTTCTGGAAAAACTGCAGTGTGTTGCCTCAATACAGTCCACAAAGTTCCAGCTCCCCGAGACCTCTCTGTAGTCTCTGGTACAATCCACCGGGGTGTCTAGTCATGAGATACCCCTGAGATTTTCTGGAAGTCTCACTGGGGCTAACACCTGTTAGGGGGTTAGGGGGTTTGGTTGGCAAACAAAACATGGAGAGTGCTGCTCAGCCAATCAGGAGCATCCCTTTAACTCCCCGACCAATTCAGAGTGAGCTCGGCAGTCGCAATGGACCAATCACAGGCGGGGTTAGAGCTACGCTCCTAAGCACGGCACAAAAGTAGAGGATCCAAATTGGTGGGAAATGTGAAACCGGCCAATTACAATGCGCTGACCTCCTCTCAAACCCAACAAAACTCTAGGCAAGTTAATGTATTCAACATACTGTATACACACAATGGTACCATGGTACCACTCAACATATCTAATACAGTTAACATGAGTAATGTCATTATCCTTAATGGATTTGAACTCGTACATCAAGGTAGGTTAGGCAGCAGGTGGACTTAGGCCGCATCCATAGTCAGGGCGATGGCGTCCGTGACGTCCCATGTGCCGCCACAAACAAAGGCCGTGAATCAATGGGGATGGCCAAAGAGCACACTTGCTCGTCCACGAGTGCGACGAAGCGGATGATTTTTCGCGAGACAAAATCTTTTTATTTTGTCGCACGATGGCCGGGTCATGTGCGCGGTTCAGCCAATGAGGGTGAACCGCTCACGTGACATCATGGGCAGGCCTCTGACACACCTCCGACACGCCTCCCCTGTTGCGTCTTCTCCTCCAGATCCCACAGGCCAGGGATTGTCTCTGCAGCCGGCGCGCGAGATGCCCCATGCTCCGTTGCGCACGCGATGCCCCACACTCCGTTGCGCACGCAAACCTACTATGTACAAGGCTTTAACCTTTAATATGTGGCTGCCATGCTGCCTCCTCTATCACAATGTCCATGTGATCTACCAATAGTACTTCCACTACGGAGGATGTGTGTTGATGTTATTTAACATTACAGTACATCTAGCATGCTGTAAACTGTTATCATGTGATGTTTACTGATCTATGTGTAATGTACTGTATATTGATGTATTTTAATGCTGTACTGTAGAATTGGATTATTAACTACAGTATTACTAAAAAAAATATTTTGCAGAAATTAGAAAAGACAGACAGAACTATGTTTTTGTAGTGAGACTTCTTTGCTGGCACCTAGAAAAATTTCGCTTCCACAAATTACCTTCATGGTGATGGAAGTAGAGTAACGGAAGTGACATGGGCAGCCTGTGTTGGTTGCGCATGCTCACAGGCAGCAGGCGCATAGCGCGCATGCGAAAAAACGAGGGGACACGCGCGAGCACACAAAAGCAAGGACACAGACATTTTTCGTACATGTATGCATTATGTAAAAAATCTTATACTATATTAGTGAAAGCACTGTATGTTTGCCTGCCTGCATGCATGCCTGCATGCATGCCTGCCTGCTGGATGTCCGGTGTCCCTAGCGGCAATCTCATTGGTCCCTTGGCCCGCCCGCCCCCGCACACCTCTCATTGGCCTCACACACTCACACCACCCCCTTGGCCCGCCCCCCACACCTCTCATTGGCCTGAGGCGGAGTGACGGGCCAAAGGTCCAAAAAAATAAATAAAACACACACACACACACACACACACACACACACACACACACACACACACACACACACACACACACACACACACACACACACACACACACCTCTCTCCCCGCTCCAAATCACCTCTCTCCCCGCTCCAAATCACCTCTCTCCCCGCTCCAAATCACCTCTCTCCCCGCTCCAAATCACCTCTCTCCCCGCTCCAAATCACCTCTCTCCCCGCTCCAAATCACCTCTCTCCCCTCCCCAGCGGCATCACCTCTCCCCGCTCCAAATCACCTCTCCCCGCTCCAAATCACCTCTCCCCGCTCCAAATCACCTCTTCCCCCTCCCCAGCGGCATCACCTCTTCCCCCTCCCCAGCGGCATCACCTCTTCCCCCTCCCCGCTCCAAATCACCTTTCCCCCTCCCCAGCGGCATCACCTCTCCCCCCTCACCGCTCCAAATCACCTCTCCCCGCTCCAAATCACCTCTCCCCGCTCCAAATCACCTCTCCCCGCTCCAAATCACCTCTCCCCCCTCCCCGCTCCAAATCACCTCGCTTCCCGCAGCTGCCACGCGGCGCGTAAGATGGCGGACCCCCTTCCTCCCTCGCGGCGCCGAGTCAGACGGTGGCGGCGCCCGGAAGTACAGGTAGGTGTCGCTCCCCACCTCCGGCGCCAAACGGAACTGAGAAAGGGCGCATCAACTGAGGTGTGTGTGTGTGTGTGTGTGTGTGTGTGTGTGTGTGTGTGTGTCTCACTGTCCACTGCCCCCCCCTCCTGTCCACTGCCCCCCCCTCCTGTCCACTGCCCCCCCCTCCTGTCCACTGCCCCCCCCTCCTGTCCACTGCCCCCCCCCTCCTGTCCACTGCCCCCCCCCCTCCTGTCCACTGCCCCCCCCCTCCTGTCCACTGCCCCCCCCCTCCTGTCCACTGCCCCCCCCCTCCTGTCCACTGCCCCCCCCTCCTGTCCACTGCCCCCCCCCTCCTGTCCACTGCCCCCCCCTCCTGTCCACTGCCCCCCCCCTCCTGTCCACTGCGTCCCCCCTCCTGTCCACTGCGTCCCCCCTCCTGTCCACTGCGTCCCCCCTCATGCAGGGGGAGGAATCCATGCCTTTGAGGCGCCCCCCCCCTCCCTTTGACGCCCCCCCCCCCCTCCCTTTGACGCCCCCCCCCCTCCCTTTGACGCCCCCCCCCCTCCCTTTGACGCCCCCCCCCCTCCCTTTGACGCCCCCCCCCTCCCTTTGACGCCCCCCCCCTCCCTTTGACGCCCCCCCCCCTCCCTTTGACGCCCCCCCTCCCTTTGACGCCCCCCCCCCCTCCCTTTGACGCCCCCCCCCTCCCTTTGACGCCCCCCCTCCCTTTGACGCCCCCCCCTCCCTTTGACGCCCCCCCCCCTCCCTTTGACGCCCCCCCCCCCTCCCTTTGACGCCCCCCCCCCTCCCTTTGATGCGCCCCCCCCCCTCCCTTTGACGCCCCCCCCCTCCCTTTGACGCCCCCCCCCCTCCCTTTGACGCCCCCCCCCTCCCTTTGACGCCCCCCCCCCTCCCTTTGACGCCCCCCCCCTCCCTTTGACGCCCCCCCCCCTCCCTTTGACGCCCCCCCCCTCCCTTTGACGCCCCCCCCCCTCCCTTTGACGCCCCCCCCCCCTCCCTTTGACGCCCCCCCCCCTCCCTTTGACGCCCCCCCCCCTCCCTTTGACGCCCCCCCCCCCTCCCTTTGACGCCCCCCCCCCTCCCTTTGACGCCCCCCCCCCCTCCCTTTGACGCCCCCCCCCCTCCCTTTGACGCCCCCCCCTCCCTTTGACGCCCCCCCCCCCCTCCCTTTGACGCCCCCCCCTCCCTTTGACGCCCCCCCCCTCCCTTTGACGCCCCCCCCCTCCCTTTGACGCCCCCCCCCTCCCTTTGACGCCCCCCCCCCCTCCCTTTGACGCCCCCCCCCTCCCTTTGACGCCCCCCCCCCTCCCTTTGACGCCCCCCCCCCTCCCTTTGACGCCCCCCCCTGCCTTTGACGCCCCCCCCTGCCTTTGACGCCCCCCCCTGCCTTTGACGCCCCGCGCGCACACACTGACTGACTGCCGCACGCACGCACACACTGACTGACGCGCACACAAAGCCTGACTGACGCACGCACACACTGACTGAGGCACACACTGACTGTGTGTGCGTCAGTCAGTCTGTGTGTGTTTGTGTTTCTGCCTCAGACTCACTGACGCGCGAGCAAACACACAGTGACTGACGCACACACGCTACATGAAGCTGTAAAGGAGGGAGGGAGGGGGGGGACTGGATTGATGTGAATGGGGGACAAACAGAGAGAGGGGGGAGGAGAGAGAGGAACGGGAACATTACATCCCGGGCAACGCCGGGTCTCTCAGCTAGTAATTAATAAAGAAAGGCAAGCAAAATAACCTCACCGGGGAGGAAAGACAGCGGTCAAGGCCCGCAACTCTAACGCGTTTCAGCCGCAACGGGCCTTTCTCAAAGAGTGCATGTTACCTGCTGCCGTGTCAGCTGAAATACTAACCCACCCGGAAATGACATCATTCCCACAGTGTGAGCAGTCACCCCCCTGATTGACCCGTTGCGGCTGAAACGCGTTGGAGTTGCGGGGGGTGCCTCCCTCTCTCTCTTTTTTAACTTCCATGTTATAATAA
This sequence comes from Ascaphus truei, assembly GCF_040206685.1. NCBI lineage: Eukaryota > Metazoa > Chordata > Amphibia > Anura > Ascaphidae > Ascaphus > Ascaphus truei. The sequence continues at coordinate 12,630,049 of NC_134502.1, forward strand.
AGAAGATTTTTTTCACAGCACAGCCCAGCCTTGTTCACTTGCTGCGCGGCCGTGACCGCTGTCTTTCCTCCCCGGTGAGGTTATTTTGCCTGCTATTTCTACCATACAGCTTGGAGCCACAGATCACACGGATTTAAAGACATATGCGAGTCATTTATTCCTCATTTGTTCCTTCATTGTGGAGTCCCCCAGGCAGTGTGGGTTACACTATGCGTGATTAAAGGGCTCTGGGTGGGTCCACGGACTTCCCCCTGACATCCCTAGACAATCACTTCTATACCACATAACTAATAGGGGTTATTTCCTCCACACCCTGTCCATCTGGACCGAGCAGCATTCTTTATTAGTCAATGTGGTTTTTAAACAAAGCCCCGTAGCACTGGCTTATTGAGTGGTGAATGTCCCTCAATGTTCTCTCTACCTGTCTAAAGAAAGGCAAACTGCTGTGAAAAAGAGCCGATTAATATATATTGGATCATAGCGACTTATAGGTTGTAATAAATTATTGTATGGCGAGGAATAGCAAACATATTAAACGATTCTTAAAGTAGATAGGTGTAAGGTCCGGGGACCACCTCTCTCTAAGGGGGTTCCTCCCGCGACTTTACCTGCTTCCGCTCCAGCTCTGCTTCCTCGCCCGCCGCGGGCGGGATCTTCCTTCTCCTCCGCTTCCCGCGGCGGCTAGTGAACACGTGCATGCGCGCGCACGGCCGAGGACCTTTACGTCCTGCCTCAGGAGGAGTTCCCACCCCCAGCTGAGGCCGCGCGCGCCTCTCCCGTGCGGCGCACGCGCCTGATGCGCATGCACCGCTCACAAGCTGCACTTCTAGCACAGCTGTGGTAAGTTTCTCCCTACCAATCCCTATCTTCCCTGGGGCCGCTCCCTCGTTACTCCCCCTCTCCCTATTGGTCCTTCCTCCTACTTATACCTTGCTCAGCCATTCATTCTTTGGCTGAGCATAGCTATGTATGACCTGTGTTAACCACGGTCGTGCCTGCCTCAGTTCCTGTCTCTTTGTCTCCTTAGTGATCCCTTGTGTACCGAACCGGCCTGGCTGTGGATCCGCTCTGGACTTCTACCCTTGGTTTGTATCCTGACCTCCTGGACTCCCCGACCCCTTTACCTCGGTTTGCGGATTCTGACCTACCTCCCTGCTCTGGACCCCAGGTTCTCGGTACCACCTATCTTCTGGAACCTCCCTTCTCGTCTGGCGAGTATCTTTCTTTATCTTATACTCCCAGACGGTTCCAGACGCCTATTTCCACTTTCCAGGCGTGTCCCCGTAGCTGTGGGTGCAGTTTGTTACCCATCTCACCTCAGTTTCGGGGTCCCTCCTTGTCCGTGGTGAGCACAGCGTAACATTATGCTCAGCCCAACGGACATGGACCCCGAAGAGGTTGAGCAACCAAGCCCCATGCAGCGACTTCTTCAGCTAGAGGCGCAGCTTGCGTCCATGACGCAGGAGCTCTCTAGACTCTCCGCGTTGCAGCATTCCCAAGGCTGCTCTGCCATGGTAGCTGCGGCATTTCCCTCCCGAGGTCTTACCGTGGCTGTGGATCCTCGTCTCCCAGCTCCCAACCGCTATGCAGGGGATCCCCATGAGTGCAGAGGGTTTCTTAATCAGTGCGAGATGCAATTTGAATTATCTCCTTCGCGCTTCCCCACTGCACGTTCAAAGGTGGCCTATATTATGTCTCTCTTGAACGGAAAGGCCCTAGCCTGGGCATCCCCCATCTGGGAGTGGGAGCCTGCCATGACGCATGACTATTCTCGCTTTCTTCGAGAATTCAGGCAAGTATTTGATACGCCTGGTCGCCAAATTACAACAGATTCTTCTCTCTTCCATATTTCCTAGGGTACTTGTCCTGTCGCCAAGTATGCTTTGGACTTCCGGAACATCGCGGCGGAGACCTCCTGGAACGATGGCTCACTATCAGCAGCTTTTTGGCAGGGTCTGTTGGATGCCATCAAGGACAAGCTGGCCACTATGGAGAGACCCACCAGATTGGAGGATCTCATTGCGGTCTGCATCCGCGTGGACCAGCGGCTACGAGAGAGAAGACTTGAATGCGCTCTTCCTCGTTCCACCTCCTTCCGGTCTTCCTGCCGCAGTCTCGTCCATTACGTTCCCCAACCTATGGATGAGCCCGAACCTATGCAGCTCGGAGGTCATCGGCTATCCACGTCCGAGAGACAGCGCCGACGAGATGGTGGACTGTGCCATTACTGAGGTCATCCCGGTCATCTGCTGGTAAGCTGCCCTCTGCGACCGGGAAACGCCAGGACCCAATATGGTATGAGAGGGTCTCGTTGGGTGTAATTTCTCCTCCTCTTTCTTCTTGTAAGGTACTTCCCACTCGTATAATGCTGCCTATTTCTCTGGCCTGGAATAACTCCCTGATCCCCGCCTCTGCATTTATAGATTCTGGGTCTCAGGGAAACTTTATTGATCAGAGTTTTGCCTATAGGAATGGGATTCCCTTCCGATCAAAGGCTGTTCAGTTGGTCTGGAGGCCATAGATGGGCGTCCACTTCAACCAGCCTTTATTTCCCTGGAGACTTGTTCTCTATCCCTCTCCACGGAGGACGGTCACCAAGAGAAGATTATCTTGGACGTGATCCACACTCCATCAGTAGATGTGATTCTTGGACTCCCCTGGTTGCAACTTCATAACCCACAAATAGATTGGTTAATAAAGAACCCATACGATGGAGCCCCCAGTGCCTTAAGACCTGCCTTCCCCCCAAACGGATGTTAGCCGGAGTGGAATTACCCGCAGAGTATAAAACTTCCCTTCCAACGGTCTACTGGGACCTGGCGGACGTTTTTGATAAAGTACGTTCTGAAGTGTTACCTCCCCATAGAGACTTTGACTGTCCTATTGAGCTCCTTCCCGGTGCTACCTTACCCAAGAGCCGTTCTTACCCCGTATCCATACCCGAGACCAAGGCCATGACCGAGTATATTCAGGATAATTTGAGGAAGGGTTTCATCCGCAATTCTTCATCTCCAGCTGGAGCTGGGTTTTTTTTTGTTAAGAAAAAGGATGGTTCCTTGCGCCCCTGTATTGACTACAGAGGGCTTAACAAAATTACGATCAAGAACCGTTACCCCCTGCCACTTATTTCCGAACTCTTCGATCGTCTACAGGGGGCAACAATTTTTTCCAAACTTGATCTCCGCGGAGCCTATAACCTTGTCTGCATTCGTCAGGGCGACGAATGGAAGACCGCCTTTAACACCCGGGATGGGCATTATGAATATCTAGTCATGCCTTTCGGCCTGTGCAATGCCCCGGCGGTCTTCCAGGAGTTTGTCAACGAGATCTTCTGTGATCTCCTCGACAGCTTCGTTATCGTATACCTTGACGATATCCTTATTTTTTTCCAAATCCCTCTCTGACCACATTCAACACACTAAATTAGTCCTGTCCCGCCTTCGGGAGAACAATCTCTATGCTAAGCTAGAGAAATGTTCTTTTCATCTTTCTTCCATTCCCTTTCTTGGATATATCATTTCTAGCACTGGCTTCTCTATGGACCCAGTCAAACTCAAGGCTGTCTTAGAATGGCCACAACCCGCTTCCCTGAAAGCCATACAGCGATTCTTGGGACTTGCGAATTACTATCGTAAAATCATCAAGAATTTTTCTTCTACCGTGGCCCCCATCACCGCCCTCACCAAAAAGGGAGCTAACACAGCAGTATGGTCTCCTGCAGCACTCCAAGCTTTCGACTCCCTCAAAAAATCTTTCGCTTCTGCTCCTATTTTGCGTCACCTTGACCCCGGGCTTCCCTTTACCCTAGAGGTAGACGCATCCAACGTCGGTGCTGGTGCCATTCTCTCTCAGAGACAGTCCCCACAGGCCAAACTTCATCCCTGTGGATTCTTTTCCAAAAAAAATTCTTCGGTAGAACGGAACTATGACGTCGGAAATAGAGAGCTCCTGGCTATTAAACTCGCCCTTCAGGAATGGAGACATCTTCTGGAGGGAACGGAGACCCCCATTTCGATCTTTACTGATCATAAAAACTTACTTTACATTGAGAGTGCACGTCGACTTGGGGCGCGTCAGGCTCGATGGTCTCTTTTTTTTCCGAGATTTAATTATCTCATATCTTACATTCCTGGTTCAAAGAATCAAAAGGCAGACGCACTTTCGCGTCAGTTCCTGTTTGAGGACAATTCCGAAGTTATCTCCGAAACAATCTTACCCTCCAAATATATTGTTTCGGCCAACTCTTTTGATATCCTGGATCAGGTTATGGCAGCACAATCTAATCTCCCGAGGGGCCTTAAGGTGCTGGTCGGCCGTCTGTATGCAGCTCCACGCTTCCTTAAGAAGATTCTTGAGTGGGGTCATTCTTCTAGGTAAGCCGGTCATCCAGGCATTAGCAGGACTTCTGACCTCATTGGTCGTACCTTTTGGTGGCCAACCATTGTCAGGACATTTCGGAGTACGTAAAAACTTGTCCAATCTGCGCCCAGGTTAAGACCGCTCGTAAAAAGCCGTACGGCCTTCTACAACCCCTCCCTATACCAGAACGCCCATGGAGTCATCTGTCCATGGACTTTGTGGTAGAACTTCCAACCTCTAAAGGGATGAATACCATTTTGGTTGTCGTGGATCGTTTTTCCAAGCAGGCCCATTTCATTCCTCTCAAAAAGGCCTACCCAATTCCCCTACCCTGGCAGACATTTTTGTTAAGGAAATATTCCGCATTCACGGAGTTCCTCTTTCCATCGTATCCGATCGAGGTACACAATTTGTCTCAAAATGTTGGCGTGCCTTCGCTCGCAGGATGGATATCACCCTCCATTTTTCGTCCGGGTATCATCCCCAAACGAATGGGCAAACCGAGAGAACGAACCAGACTCTGGAGCAATACCTCCGATGCTTCATCGCAGACAGCCAAGACAATTGGGTAGATTTACTTCCGTGGGCAGAATTCTCCCATAACTCTTTAATGAATAGCTCCACGTTGAAATCCCCTTTTTTCATTAATTATGGTTTTCACCCAGGTCAGCTGCCCATCACCTCAGTTCCTTCCGGGGTTCCAGCGACCGATGACCGAATCAAGGACCTTCAGGAATCCTGGAAAAGGATCCAAGAGGCTTTGAGAAACGCAACCCATAGACAAAAGGCACAGGTAGATCGTCACTGTCGTCAGGCACCAGTCTTCAAACCAGGGGATAAGGTCTGGCTCTCCTCCAAGAACATTAAACTGAAGACTCCAAGCCACAAGCTGGCCCCCAGGTTCTTGGGTCCATTCTCAGTAATAGAACGGATCAATCCTGTGGCATATCGTCTGGAACTTCCTCCATCCATGAGGATACCCTCCGTGTTCCATGTGTCACTGCTGAAACCTGTGTCCCAGAGTCCACGGTTCCATAGGACACTGATTGACCCTAAACCAGTCATAGTTCAGGGGCTGGAAGAGTTCAAAATTCAGTCTATTCTGGATTCCAGGAGGACGAGGGGTTCGGTACGATACCTGGTTCACTGGAAGGGCTTTGGTCCAGAGGAAAGATCTTGGGTACTGTAACAGGGGAGTAAACCCTGTTCAAGTAATGTGCCTTTAATCTAGCAGTGTGGTGGTTAACTGCTGGTAGTCAATTAATAAACACCACCTGCCTGATTGCTTACAAAAGCCTGTCTGTTGAGACAGGAAGTGACTCCTTAGCTCTGAATGAGAGCTGACCTTTGGAGAGACAGAGCAGTGTTCTTGAGTCTCCCAGGAGAGACTGACCAAGAGAACACACATCTCTGGAGCTGACCGGTCTTGAGCTCTGCCCAGCATAGCTGATTGCAAGACACCAAATAAGACTTCTAAACCTGGATGCTGATTTTCTGTGCACGCACGGGTGCGGTTCCAGGAGAGCAGAGAAGCTTACTCTACAGCAGCTAACAGATAAGACTTTCATTATTAAGAGACTGCTTATATCTGCTTATTTCATGCTATATGTTTTGGGGCTGCGAGACATGCTTTACTAAGGGAGATGTGAATTAATTGCATAGGATTTCACTAGAAATACTCCCAAGTGAATAGAAGCTTTGTTCCCCCCCCCCTGTGTTTGGATGATTTCCTGATGAAAATGAAAAGGCACAATAAAGCCTATTATAATTTCACCTTATAAAGTCTCCAATTGTGTACCTCTGTGAACGTCCGTCTACAGGTACCCTACCATCAAATACATGCCCCCAGACTGCTGAGACTCTTTCACTCTAAATTTCCCCAAAAGCCATATTGGAGTCGTCCAGAGGCCGCTCCTCAAGGGGGGGATACTGTAAGGTCCGGGGGAACACCTCTCTCTAAGGGGGTTCCTCCCGCGACTATCCCTGTTTCCGCTCCAGCTCTGCCTCCTCGCCGCCGCGGGCGAGATCTTCCTTCTCCTCCGCTTCCCGCGGCGGCTAGTGAACACGCGCATGCGCGCGCACGGCCGAGTACCTTTACGTCCTCCCTCAGGAGGAGTTCCCGCCCCCAGCTGAGGCCGCGCGCGCCTCTCCCGTGCGGCGCACGCACCTGATGCGCATGCACCGCTCACAAGCTGCACTTCTAGCACAGCTATGGTAAGTTTTTCCCTACCAATCCCTATCTTCCCTGGGGGCGCTCCCTCGTTACTCCCCCTTTCCCTATTGGTCCTTCCTCCTACTTATACCTTGCTCAGCCATTCATTCTTTGGCTGAGCATAGCTTTGTATGACCTGTGTTAACCACGGTCGTGCCTGCCTCAGTTCCTGTCTCTTTGTCTCCTTAGTGATCCCTTGTGTACCGAACCGGCCTGGCTGTGGATCCGCTCTGGACTTCTACCCTTGGTTTGTATCCTGACCTCCTGGACTCCCCGACCCCTTTACCTCGGTTTGCGGATTCCGACCTACCTCCCGGCTCTGGACCCCAGGCTCTCGGTACCACCTATCTTCTGGAACCTCCCTTCTCGTCTGGCGAGTATCTTACTTTATCTCATACTCCCAGACGGTTCCAGACGCCTATTTTCCACTTTCCAGGCGTGTCCCCGTAGCTGTGGGTGCAGTTGGTTACCCATCTCACCTCAGTTTCGGGGTCCCTCCTTGTCCGTGGTGAGCACAGCGAAACAATAGGTAAGACTTTAACAAGCAATTTACATTTATCCACGTCCTTCTCCAATTATTGCATTACCTAAGCAAAAACTTAAACCAATGATAAGTAATATGAGCCCAACAACTTTCACAACTTGACACAAAAATCTTTCTTATTGGTCTTCAATAACAAAGATTAGTGTGTCAAGTTTTAAAAGCTGACAGGCGCAATTTGTTAGGTCGGATTAAGGCAGCATATCTATATTAGAACCGGTTGAATAGTAGATAATCGCTGGTAGATTTTAAAAGGGAAATGTTAAAACAGTTAGCAAGTTCTAAGTGAGACTTCTATGTGTTTTGTCACTGAAATTGTATTTTGATTTTGAGGCTTTTGATTGGATGAAAAACTTTTGAGCGTACTGTATAATTACAATCTCACTTGAAATGCGCGTGCTCATCACACACCCTTTTATTCTTACTTTTTTTGTATTCTTTTTTTTTTTAAAGTAACTCTAAAAGTAACTCTTCTTTTTAATATGCAACTATTTATTTTCTCAGTATACACTTTATTTGTAAAGGCTTAATGTCAGCAGATGTAAAAGTACAGTATCTGTAACTCACACATTCCGTAACATCTCCCTACAATACATTAGCCAGTTGCAAACTTCCAATTATCTTGCATGCGTACCTCCATCTATCTATCCATCTTTATCTGCTATTTAACTTGTATTGTATTATGTATGTATGTATATCTTTATTTAAATAGCACCATTAATGTACATAGCGCTTCACAGCAGTAATGCACGTGACAATCATATAAATACCAAATAATACAAATAACACATAAAAGGAAGCAGTGCTTCAGATATAAAAGTGACACTTAGGAAAAAGGAGTCCCTGCTCCGAAGAGCTTACAATCAAATTGGTAAGTAGGAAGAACGTACAGAGACAGCAGGAAAGTGTTCTGGTAAGTGCGGGAGAGGGCTTTAGACACAACAGGGGTAGAGAGAAGATATCCTTGGGCAGAACGTAAGAGTCGGGATGGTGCATAGTGAGAAATTAGGGCTGAGATGTAAGGAGGGGCAGAAGAGTGTAAAGTTATAAAAGTGAGGAGAATTGCTTCCCTTCAGTTACTTCTACTGCTGAATGATCTTTAGAGTTAAAGTTATATTCCTTTATTATCTTTATTAATAACATTATAATATATTTCTTTATTAATACATGTTTCCTATTTGACTACCATAGTCTCATGTTTTTTTTTTCTTGTATTTTTTCTTGTACAAAAACGGGAGACATGAGGGGAATAAGAAGGTGTGATGTTAACGTGAAGGTGCTTAGTCATCTTTTTTTTGTTTGTTTTTTCCTTTGTTGGCACCAACTCCCCTGACTCAACATTTTGAGATAATCGTCTGCTGTGTCATTAACTCACGAGTTCTCTAATGAATACTGAATTAATGGTCACACATACTCTCTATCCCTTCCCCCACACAAACACAACAGTAAGCCAAATTAATCTTTCCAATATATTTTACAAACTGCACGCCCTTTTTTCCCTTTATTTAGCAGTTTTGTATGAACTACAGTACAATGGTGTTTTCATGCCCACAATGCACAAAAGCGGGTGACTTATTTTGAATGATAGGAATTGTATTTGGGAGGTTGGGGGAAGTGGGGTTGTAGGGTTGGGAGAGTTTTGCTGTATGTGGTGGGCAGATTTAGCCTTTACCCTTCATAGTTCCACAGAGTATAGGTTGAACTTGATGGACGCATGTCTTTTTTCAACCTCATCTACTATGTAACTATGTAACTATGTACTGTAGTACTTAAACAGCCTCCGTGGTTTATACTATTTCAGAATGTGCCATACTTTTAAAGGAAAGGGTTTGTGCTGGAATAAGAATTTCTGAGCAAATACACCAGATTATAGATCAATCTACTCTGCTATTCTCTGAATTTAAACATATTACATATCAGGACATAATAACAATCATCTGTTCCTTAGCAGGTCTTAAAATTAGGTAAATACAACCTCAGATGAACAACAACACATGACATATTACACCGTGCCATGATTTATTTAACAACAATAAAGACAAAATGGAGAAGCTATGTGTGAAAAAATAAGTACACCCTTACTGCTTCCATAGGAATTAAGATGCTAAGTAGCAGACAGGTGCTGCTAAACAAATGTCCTTGATTATTTGCTCATCAGCAAGTGTGACCACCTCTATAAAAGCCGAAGTTTTAGCAGTTTGCTGGTCTGGAGCATTCAGGTGTGTGTTAACACAATGCCAAGGAGGAAAGACATCAGCAATGATCTTAAAGAAGCAATTGTTGCTGCCCATCAATCTGGGAAGGGTTATAAGGCCATTTCCAAACAATTTAAAGTCCATCATTCTACAGTGAGAAAGATTATTCAAAAGTGGAAAATATTCAAGACAGTTGCCAATCTTCCCAGGAGTGGATGTCCCAGCAAGGTCAGACCGTGCAATGCTCAGAGAAATTTCAAAAAACCCAAGAGTTACATCTCAGACTCTACAGGCCTCAGTTAGCATGTTAAATGTTAAAGTTCATGACAGTACAATTAGAAAAAGACTGAACAAGTATGGTTTGTTTGGAAGGGTTGCCAAGAGAAAGCCTCTTCTCTAAAAAGAACATGGCAGCACGGTTTAGGTTTGCAAAGTTACATCTGAACAAACCACAAGACTTCTGGAACAATGTCCTTGGACAGACGAGACCAAAGTGGAGATGTTTGGCCATAATGCACAGAGCCACGTTTGGCAAAAACAAAACACAGCATATCAGCACAAACACCTCATACCAACTGTTAAGCACGGTGGTGGAGGGGTGATGATTTGGGCTTGTTTTGCAGCCACAGGACCTGGGAACCTTGCAGTCATTGAGTCGACCATGAACTCCTCTGTATACCTGTCATGGGAGAGGGGGTTTGGCCCGGTATTAAAGGGGTTACACCCCATTTTGCCACCCCCTGCTCTCACTTGGGAAGCAAGAGGTTAACTGGACTGCGGTCCAGTAATGTATTTTTACCCTGCTTCAGTACCCAAATGTGTATTCCCCTTTAAATATGTATTGTTCCCATTCCAGTGTTTGCACCAACACATACACTGGGATTGATGCGGGAGGGAAAGGGTTAATGTTAATTCAGTGTTTATAGCCCTTTGTTCCCTTTTCCAGCTTTTTCAGGCTCCATTTTGCAGCTCTCCATAGGTCGCCATTGCAGCCCAATGCAACCTTATGGAGATTCCGGCGATTTGGGCCGTTTCGGTAGAAGACCTGCAGGTGGCGCCCGAGAGGAGGAGCGGCGGTTCCCCATTGTAAGTCAATGGAGCCATCCATTTCAATGGGGATTCCTCGACGCCGACATCCAGGAACGGGTTGGCAGCCATCCAAACCGCAGACCGCAAGAGCGGAAACATTTTCTGAAAGAGAGCTTTGATCACTACCCGGTCAAGTTCAATCACAATTGGCGTGGAAAACTTAGGTTCTAGGGCACCCAGGAATAAAATTATTTTTGCCGCTAGATCCTAGGAACCCCCACACTAGACCCCCACCGGGCCCGGGAATGAGGGACCCCCGTAAAGTGTCGCGCTCACCACGAGGGTCGTCCCATTGAATCCCATGGCGGCGCCGGCCCATGCATTTTCAATGGCGGCGCCGGCCATTGATTCCAATGGGAGAAAACAGCGTGGCGGTAAAACGGCTAAGTCCGAAAGTGTAAAATGTGTAAGCCCATATCTCCGGTTCTGTGAGTGCCAGAGGGTTGGGATTTTGGTCGCATGTAGTCACCGTTCCGGCATGACTGCATGGCCATTCCCAGCCCTCTCCGATCAACCAGACGGAGTATGGGCAAATGTAAAGAAGGGTGGTTTTTCCTATAGACTTCAATGGCGGAGTTGCTCCATTGAAAGACTATAGCGGCGGAGCCCATAGACTTCAATGGCGGAGTTGCTCCATTGAAAGACTATAGCGGCGGAGCCCATTGACTTCAATGGCGGAGTTGCTCCATTGAGAGCCTATAGCGGCGGAGCCCCTTGATTTCAATGGGAGAGTGAAAAGCAGAGATTTATTTTAGCTATGGCGGAGAATACTGCATTAAAGTTAATAGGGGATTTTAACTTGTTTTTTGTATATCCGGTTCTGGGGGTCGTGGAAAGCTGAAACTTGGCCACTATTGCAAAGGTCCTCCGGCATGAGGACCTGGTGAATTTCAGCCCGCTCAAACCCACAGAACGGATTATTTTAATATGTGAAGATATTAAAGAATGAATTGTATTTTGGGTCTGGTATAAAAACTCAGAGCCCATATGTTATGTTAATGCTCAGGGAGGGAGACAAGTGGTCGACAATAAAACCCCTGATCAAAGACTTCCCCACCCTGCTTGTGTATGCGAGCACAACAGAAAGCAGGACGTGGGTACTTGAGAATAAGTGTTATAATTCACACCTTGGGACAAAGGCTTTCCTGTCCAACCCAGACTTGAAGACGCCAGTCTTGTGGGAGGGGGGCTGAGGAAATAAGCCCCTAATTAGAATAATACCCACCCATTGGGCAGGTATTACGGTGCCCCTCAGGTGAGGTGGCAAGGAGAGATTGGGTGCAGGTAATTGTTCTCCAATGACCTGCACTCAATGATAAGGTATAGAACTGGAATTACATATAAACCAGTGTCAGTCCTATGCTTGTGTTGTTCGTTGTTCGTGTTTTCGTGACTTTAAGTTTACCAGCTATTTGATGCCTGATGAATTGCTAATCCTTTTTCCTGATTACTTCATCATCCCCATTCCTGAGTAAGTGTCTATATTTTGCCTGTTATTTGTATATCTTGTGTTCACCTTCTTTAAGGAATAAACTCTATTTATTATATCTAAGTCGTGTTCAATTCAACCCAGACATTTTGGTGTGTATTATTATAACCTATCACTAGCTACTGTGACAATACCAAAGTATTCTAGATTCAAATGTGAGGCCATCTGTCCGAAAGCTAAAGCTTGGCCGAAATTGGGTCATGCAACAGGACAATGATCCCAAGCACCCCAGCAAATCTACAACAGAATAGCTGAAAAAGAAAAGAATCAAGGTGTTGCAATGGCCCAGTCAAAATCCAGACCTCAACCCGATTGAAATGCTGTTCCTGGACCTTAAGAGAGCTGTGCATAAACAAATGCCCACAAACCTCAATGAACTGAAGCAACGTTGTAAAGAAGAGTGGGCCAAAGTTCCTCCACAACGATGTGAGAGACTGATAAAGTCATACAGAAAACGATTACTTCAAGTTATTGCTGCTTAAGGTGGTTCTACAAGCTATTGAATCATAAGGTATACTTAGTTTTTCACACATGGCTTCTCCATTTTGGCTTTATTTTTGTTAAATAAATCATGACACGGTGTAATATGTCATGTGTTGTTGTTCATCTGAGGTTGTATTTACCTCATTTTAAGACCTGCTAAGGAACAGATGATTGTTATTATGTCCTGATATGTAAAACCATAGAATTCAAAGAGGGTGTACTTTCTTTTTCATACGTATGTATGTGTATATATATATATTTCCAGTGGTCGACAAATCACCAAAAAATCTATTCGCCGAACAAAAAAATCTACTTGCCACCTAGTACCACACGTGTGCTGCTTGGGCCAATAGGAGCTCGCCACGATGTTAAATCCACTCGACCGGGGCGTGGAAATGTATAGGTTTGTCGAACACTGTATATTTCATTAATTTAGGTTATGGTGGGTGAAAAAGGTGACTGAAAACCCTCCACCATATAGCATGTAATAATGGATTTAAAGCAAAAGGTGGCACTATGTGTTCATTTGTATGTCATTTCCCAGAATCAAATTGCAAAGTCAATATAACCAGCCTCACACTGATGAGACCCAAAAGGTCGAAACAGTTGTCTGTGGGTAGGTTCACTGGCGATGCATCTTAACCCAGGCTGTGCTGAAAAGCTGTGCAATGCAGCAAGCATAAGCTTATAGGGTCCATGTCAACATGGATTTGAAGCAAAAGGTGGCACTGTGTGCTCATTTGCATGTCATTTCCCAGAATCCCTTGCTGCAGTGGAAGCACTGTATGCTGGGGGATAATGGTGAAAGGCAGGGCTGCAAACCTGTCTAAGACATGCAGATGAGCACACAGTAATATTTCCATTTGCTATATATATATTCACTATAAAACCTTCTGCCGGGCCATATCCCATCCAGCTGATTCACACTGTAAAATAAAATGTTAGGGTACAATGGAGGGGGTAGGGGTAGGATTTGGAGCAGCACAGTACGTAGACATCTCCCTGGAACGCATATGCATTTTACTGAACAACGTGGGGTTAAGCAAAACACAACAATGTGACCATGAGACACGAGTGGCCAACACAAGGTATTGAAGTAAAATAATGTATATAGCGATTATCACGTTACCATGCAGCACAGTAACAATCGCGACGTTTCACACTTTTTTCGTTGCAATAATGTTGGCTATACATATCTACAGTATTTATACGCATCGATACATACACATTTATACACACATACCTATGCACATATCTACACATACAGTATATACACACACATACATATGTATATATACGCACATCTATTCATACATATCAATTCAAACACACATACATATCGATACATACATACACACATATATAAGCAGACAAATGTATACACTCACAGATACACACACCCTCTGCTCCAGGAACAATTATCCCAGATAATCTTAATGGGGGATTAACCAGCTCCTTCCTACAGATGTGGCCTCCCTTATTATGAGATGATTTAATGATGCAGCAGGAAGGGGGGGGGGGGTGACCCCACAGGACATTTTATAGGACTGTACGGCCGGGTGGGCACACAGCTATCTGTTCGCCCGGGGCTGGAGGGGGCAGCGGGATGGATCCTGTAGAGGTAACAGATGAGGACCTGGCCAGCATCGACTCCATAAACCAGCCTGAAACAGGAACAGGATCCACGGTGAGCAAGGGTTGTGTGTATACCAGGGATAAATCCCAAGCAGCTCCTCTACATACATTTTATAGGGTCTGTGTCTCAGTTTATAGGATTGAGCCTCCATCATATATCCTATTTGCACAATCTGACTTTTATAGGGTCTAGGTCTCAGGTTATAAGAAGGAGTATATTCCATTTATACAATAAGACTTTATATAGGGTATGACTCAGTTTACAGGCCGGAGCCTCCTCGGCATATTCAATGTAATCAATAAGACTTTAATAGGGTCCGTTTTTTAATTTTTAGTATGGAGCCTCTATCGTATTTATTATTTATACACTAGGACTTTTATGGGATCTGTGTTTAAGTTAATAGGGTGGACCCTCTACAGAATATTCTATTTATACAATAGGGCCTGTGTCTCAATCCATAAGACACAAGCTCCTTAATATATTCCATCACACAATAGGACTTCTATAAGGTCTTCAAAAGTATAATTGCCTGGATAGCACTCTGTATATAAGATAAAGAGAAATGTGGGTATAGTCAACATATTAAGTGCACAGAGAAATGGCCTTCCCCTAAGCCCTAGGTATAACAAAGAAAATAAGAGTATTCCCCAGCATGTTTAAAAGGGTCTGTATCTCAGTTTATATGAGAAAGCCTCCATTGTATGTCCCATTAAAAACCATAGGATTTTAATAAGAACTTTTTTTTAATTTTTAGGACGGACCTCCATTGTGCATACTATTTATACAATATGACTTTTATGTGGTGCATTTCTCAGTTTATAGGACAGAGCCATTGCATATTTTATTTATACAATCAAACATTTATAGGGTATTTGTCGCAGTTTATAGGATGGATCCTCTGTTGTATGTTCATTTAAACAATGGGAATTTTATTTATTTTAATAGACAATACAGTCTTTTTCTCCATTCATAGGACAACGTCTCCATTGCATATTCTATTTATACAATAGGACTTTTATAGGGTCAGCATCTCATAGTTACATAGTCGATGAGGTTGAAAAAAGACGTGAGTCCAAGTTCAACCTGTGCTAAATTTAGACAACAGATACTTTATCCTATATCAACATCTATAATTACATTATATTGATCCAGAGGTAGGCAAACAAAAACCCCAGTGACATATCATCCAATGATTTCTCATAAGGGGAAAAATAAATTCCTTCCTGACTCCAAGAATTGGCAATCGGATTAATCCCTGGATCAACATCATTCCCATGTTTACTTATTTGATATATCCCTGTATACCTTTCCTTTTTAAAAAGATGTCCAACTATTTTGGACAAATTTATTGTATCTGCCATCACAGTCTCCATGGGTAATGAAATCCACATTTTAACTGCCCTTACTGCAAAGAACCCTTTCCTTTGTCGTTGGTGAAATCTCCTTTCCTCCAACCTTAAGGGATGGCCCTGAGTCCTTTGTACTGTCCATGGGATAAATAGTACTTTTGAAAGCTCCTTGTACTGTCCCTGAATATATTTGTATATAGTTATCATATCCCCTCTGACGCCTCTTTTCTAATGTAAATAAATCTAATTTAGATTAGATTGTCCATCCCCTTTATTAATTTGGTGGCTCTTCTCTGCACTCTCTCTAGTTCCATAATGTATTTTCTAAGGAGTGGTGCCCAAAATTGTACTCCCTATTCAAGGTGTGGTCTTTATATTGCTTTATAAAGGAGCATAATTATGTTTACTCCCCTTCTATTCCTTGGCCGTTTAATGCAAGATAAGATCTTGTTTGCCTTTGCAGCTACTGCATGACTTTGGGCACTATTGCTAAACTATTGCTAAACCTGCTGTCTACAAGCACTCCTAAATCCTTCTCCATCAAGGATTCCCCTAATTTATCCCCATTTAATTTGTAAGTCGTCTGTTTATTCTTGCTTCCCAAATGCATAACCTTACATTTATCTGTATTAAACCTCATCTGCCATTTTACCTGTCCAAGTTTCCAGTCTCCCCATGTCCTTCTGGAGAGAAATTACATCTGCTCTGATTCTACTACCTTCCACAATTTAGTGTCATCTCAGTTAAAAGGATGGAACCTCTGTTGAATATTTAATTTATACAATAGGACTTTTATGGGGTACGTATCTCAGTTAAAGCAGCATTTTATTCCAAATACAAAGTTTTTTTTTTTGTTTTTTTTTAAATCAGTTGTGTAGTGTTAGATTATACTTATTGCACTTGTTTTTTGTTGTTGTTTTTCATTCCTTATGCCCCTATTAATAATTTTTAATGTATTAAGCTTCCTTGGGTTGCTATAGCAACCATTTAGGAAGCTAGACCACTTCCTCTTTTAAAATAGGCAGCCGTATTGTATGCCCTGGGAAGCAGGGTCTTCGCTGATTGATCACAAGAGAACGGATCGATCAGCATCTTAGATAATTGCATTGCTGTAAATGCAAGGAACTGCTGCATTAAAAAAAAAGGCAAGAGGAAATGCTGATAGGACAACGCACTTCTATATATTCCATTTATACAGTAGGACTTTGATAGGGTCTGTGTCTCATTTTATAGGACAGAGTGTCCATTGTATTTTCCATGTATACAATGGGAGTTTGTGTCACAGTCTATAGACTGGAGTCTCAGTCGTACTGTTTATTACATGTGTACACTAAAGGGTCCCAGAAAAAGTAAAATACTTTGTAGGTTGTGGTGCCTTCTAATGGACCAACATATCAATCGTACGCGGCCTTCTTGCGCATAGGTTTTTGAGATTGCAGAGGTCTCATTGTTATCTCTAAGCTGGAGACGGGAAGCCTACACAAATAGCGCATGGCAGGCGTTTTCCTCTGTGCATGAGGTGTTCAACTGATTAGCATACACTGGTGTAATCATCCATGGATGAGGTGTTGAGAGGATAAGTACAATGAGGCAGACGTACAGTATTGTTCTCAGGTATCAGTGTTGGGTGAGAACCAATAGTGTTATGTGTAGGGGAATCAGGACTGTGGACTCATGACTCACTATGTACAGAAAAAATATCACTTGTGAACACATTCACACATTCCCAGACAGGTCTGCAACCCGGCTATTCACCATTATCTGTTAGCGTACAGTGCTTCTTCCACTGCAGCCGGGGATTCTGGGAAATTACATGCAAATGAGCACACAGAGCACACATTTTGCTTCTTATCCATTTTAACATGGAGCCCTATTAGCTTAGGCCTGCCATATTACACAGCTTTTCAGCACAGCCTGGGTTAAAGAACAGACAGCTCTTTTGGACCTCATGGGTCTCATCAATGTAAAGATGGTTATACTAGCTTTGCAATATGAAGCTGGGATAGGTTTGAACCACACATTAAATAAGTTAGGATGGGTACCCATCCCACCCTAACTTATTTAATGTGTGGTTGACTCACTATGGAAACCTACAGCTATAGCAAATGCTAGGGGCCTTCCCATAGTGTGTCAACCACAGATTAAACGTCTACCGCCCTACTTACACCTCTATCGGTCCACTCCCCTGATTAAGCTTTTGGACAGAGATAACATGTAAGGAGTACTATGAAGGATAACAGGAAGAAACACGCAGCTGCCAGGTTCATAGAGATGTTATCACAGAGGTTTGGGTGAGTGGAGACAAGTGTGTGGTGAAGCAGGCAGTAGTAAAGGACCAAGCACAGATGTAAACAGAGCTGGGTACCCCTGGGGCACGGTAATAGATTGACAACTGCACCAACAACTTACCTGGAACTGCACCAACAACTTACCTGGAACTGTACCAATAACTTATCTGGAACTGCGAGAGTGATCCAAGTTATTCCTACTAATTTGTGAGTGCATTACCACTATGCATCTACTTAACAATACTAGCATACTACATTATATTGTAAGAAAATGGAAGCGAAGATAGAGAGACATGGGCAACATGATGTACATAAAACCCCTAAAATGTCCGCACGTAATCTATTGCCATATAATCACTCCCTATAACACCTCCTATTGCCCCATATAACCGTTCCCTATAACATCTCTCTCACGCTATGCTGATCTCTCTCTTTGTGCTGATCTCCCTCCCGCTCTCTCAGTGCTCATCTCTATCCCCCTCGCCCTGTGCGTCTCTCTCTCACTCCCTGTGCTGATCTCTCCCCCCTCTCTATGCCAATCTCTACCCCTCTCTCCCACCTCTCCCTGTGCTGATCTCTCCCCCCCTCCCTCTCTGTGCTGAACTTTACCCATTCCTCCATCTCTCTCCCACTGTCCCTTCTCTCTCACTGTCCCCCTCTCACACAGTTCCCCCCTCTCTCACTGTCCCCATATCTCACTGTTCCCCTCCTCCCTTCTTTTTCATTGTTCCCCCTCCCTGTTCCCCCCCTCTGTTCCCCTGTGTCCCCTTCTCTCTCACTGCGGCCCCTTTTCTCTCACTGTTCCCCCTCTTCCCTTCACTGTTCCCCCTCACTCTGTCCCCCCCCCCTCTCTCTCCCTGTCAAGGGAGACCAGACTTTTCACAGGGATCACAAACACCAGGGAGAACAAGATGGTCAAATAAGAAAAGGTTTATTCTGGTCGGAGTCAACAGGGGGCAATACAGTACACAAACATGGCAAAACTCACCAGAACAAGGGGTTATGGGAGACTACTAACTCACTAGTTGTAGGGCTCTGCTGAAGTGAGCTTATCTTGTTCCGTCAGTCCAGACTATCCCAGGACCAGGGATCACCGCCTACCGGTCCACAGTTCGAGACCAATCATGAACAACTGTGGAGCCCTGATCAGCATCGGCTTGTATAGGACCTCGGCCTCCATGTGAAATCATGGAGGATGGGGTGCTGACTAATCAGCTGAGACCTTTCCTCTGCTGAACCAATCAGGGCTTAACCGGACGGACCAATCAGAGCTGTGGGCAGTGACAGTGCCTAAGGACAGCCCCAGGGACTTAGTGAGCATGGTAAATTGGAACTGACCAATGTGAATCGAGCCTTGGCGGCCAATTACAGCCCTCCCGCAGGGGTAGACGCTTGGCTGCTGAGTAGAGAACCATACTCCTTTTGGAGTACTGTATGTACCTTACCAGCAGGACTGCTCACCCTTCTCTGCCTCACCATTGTCAAGAGACACTGCACTGGGTCCCACACAAAGTCTCTGATTCATTGTATGCTAGCCACCCAACCTTTGATAATGGCCCAAGCATACAATAAGTCACACAGAAACACATAGAAATACACAGATGCCTAGAAACCAAGGTACACAGATAGCTAATGTAGCTTATTGACAAGTCTGTAAGCCATTTTACAGACTAAGATGGCCACTCTGACCCTGTTACACTGGGTCGCCATCATGACTGGTAGGGGCAATTAGCAAGCTTAACCTTAATTATGCTGGGCCCTACCTCTCTCACACTGTCCCTCTCTCTCTCTCACTGTTCCCCCTTCTCTCAATGTCCCCCAGTCTCTCTCTTACTGTTTCCTTCCTCTCACTCTCATTCTCCCCCAACTCACCTCTCTCACTCTCCCTGTTATTCGCCACTCTGCCTGTAGCTCCGTCTGATTGTAGCTATTTCTCCGCTTGTAGCTCCGCTCCCGCGACCGGCTGAAAGATGGAAGGGACGGGAGACAGAGGAGGTTGGGGGCCCCTGTGGAGACCCACCAGTGTATTATATTGTTGATTGAATAGAGATCAGTACACGTAAAAATGCACTCACAAGGGTCCTTTCGTTATCTCGCGCGTCGAACTGATGATAGGGCTGGCATCGGAAAGGCTTTCCCCTTTCTCCCACGCAATGTCGTGCTACTTTCCGTTCCTGTCACATCCAACGCGTTTCGTGCTTCTGCAAGCACTTAGTCATGGACCACTGACAAAGTGCTTGTGCAGTATGCAACGCGTTGGATGTGACAGGAATAGGCAGTGATGAAGAAAAATGGCTATAGCCGCGTTCCGGTTTCCAGCAATCACGGTAGTCGCATCAGTGCCAGCCTAGAGACCTTATAATCAATCTGTCGAGTGATTTTATGAAAGGACCCTCATGAGTGCATTTTACTTCTGCCAGTTACTTGCACCACAGCTAAGCAGGACTTATATAAAAATAACTTTTGGACCGTATAAGCGACCTCAACCTAAAGACTGTGGTATTTTCAAAAAAATATCTTTTTTTTGTTTGTTTATGATACATTGTATATTTTTATAAACTTCTCACATAGATCTCTAAGAATACACTACCTTACATTATCTCTGTTATTACATGGTTATTTTGTAATATCTTGTGGTGTTATAGTTCATGAAGTTCCTTTGTTCTGAGTTTTATATATTATTATATAATATATATATATGTTTTGTTTTTTTTATATTTTGAAACTTCTATATTTAATCAAGTAGAGAAGCTTCTAGTAAAATCCCCCTTTGAGTGCACCAAATTTCTATTCCCATACTACATGTTGTGTCTTTTGCCTTTGGAAGCACATTTTACTTTTAGGTCAGTGCAATACAGGGTTTAAAGTTACAAACGCAAATAAAGTCCTACTATATCAAAGGAGCATACAATGGGAACTCTGTTCTATAAACTGAGAAACAGATCCTACAAAAAGTCGCATTGTATAAATGTAATATAAGATGGAGACTCGGCCCTATGAACTGAAACCCTATAAAACTCTACTTGTATAGATGGAATATATGACAGTGGTTCCCTTCTATACAATTAAAAAACAGAACCTATAAAAGGTATGTATAAATTTAATATGCAATGTGGTCCCTGTCACGGTAGCTTATGACAAGATATAATGAACACCAAATATCTGGGTTGAACTGAACGAGGCTTAGATATAATAAAATATAATTTATTCCTTAAATAAGGTGAACACAGCAATATAGTACAATTAACAGACAAGAAGATAACACTTACTTAGAGTTGGGGGATGGAGAAGTATCCACTAGCAATTCTCCAGCAGTCCAGTGACATTCAAGATGGAATCAGAAGCACAACTCCAGCACAACTAAAAACTGTAGGGTTGACACAGTTTATATACCTGTGCAACCCTATTCTTAACATTGAACACAGCCTATTGGTGAACAATTATCTGTATCCACTCTCTAATGTGGAGACACAGACTAACAGACTAACCCATGCCCTCAGGCAACAATCAGACTGGCAGAATTTGTTGATTGATTAATACTTAATCCCTAGACATTGGGTAACAATCAAGGCAGTTAACTTTTTGATTGCCGTGCTTAGGCTACTCAGCCATCTGCCCTTCATGACCTATTAGCCTAGCAAATGGCGTCTGCATTTTCAGAACAGATCCAAAATAAAATACATATACACTTTAATATCTGCACATACTAATAAGTTCCATTCTGGTGGGCTCAGTGGGTCGACCTTTGCCAGTTTTTAATGCCTACAGTGACTCCACATATTGGCCAAATATGAACTATCTGCGACCTCCAGAACTGGAGATACAGAAATGCACTTTAAAACATTAAAATACATGCTTATAATGAAACATGGGAACAGGGGAACATACATTTTCAAGGTGCAACAAGGTGCAAACCTCATCCCTGGACCGCAGTCCAGTTAACCTCTTGTCTCTCTGGTGAGGTCAGGGGATGGCCATATGGGGTGCAACCCCTTTAATACCGGGCCACCCCCTTTCTCCCTCTACACCTCCCCTTTTTAATGGGTGACCTGTGGCCCACTGGCCCTAACGGGGAGTGGGGCACTGCTGGCACCCTTAACGAACTCAGTCTCAGAGGGATAGTCCTGACGTGAAAGTCCATCAGCATTGCTGTTTTCACTACCCTTTTTGTGCTGAATCGTAAACTCAAACTCTTGCAAGGCCAAGCTCCACCTTAGCAACTTAGCATTCTCCCCTGATGCCCTCTGCAGCCAACTCAAGGGGTTGTGATCTGTGAGGACCATGAAAGCCCTTCCATACACATAGGGCTGGAGTTTTTTGAGTGCCCACACAATGGGCAAGCACTCTTTCTCAATGGTGGCATAGGTCACCTCTCTGGGAAGTAGTTTTCGGCTGAGGTACACCACAGGGTGCTCTCTACCGTTGTCCCCCAATTGGCTCAACACAGCCCCAATGCCATAGTACAAGGCATCAGTCTGTATGAGGAAATGTTTGGTATAGTCTGGGGCAGCCAGTATGGGGGCCCCAGCAAGCGCAGTTTTCAGTGCTTGGAAAGCAGTTTCACAGGCAGGAGTCCAGGTGATAAGCACAGGCAGTTGCTTCTTAGTCAAATCAGTCAGGGGTTTGGCCACGGCGCTGTACTGTCGGACAAACTTCCTTTAGTACCCTGCGGTGCCCAAAAATGCCATGACCTGTTTCTTGGTTTTTGGAACAGGCCACTGAACTATGGCTTCTACCTTGGCTTGCTCTGGTTTGCGGTGCCCTCCACCCACCCTGTGCCCTAAGTACAGGACCTCTGCCATCCCTACCATACACTTAGTGGGTTTCAAGGTAAGCCCAGCCTCCCTGATCCTATCTACAGTACCGACACACTTTATCCGAGTGTGGTCGGTACCGCAAGCCGGGAAATCTCCCGGCTTGCTAGTGGCCGCCCCTCGGCGTGCCGCGCGTCATAGACGCGCGGTCACGCGTCATCGGGAGCGTGCGCCCCCTGCACGCGCGTCCAGGGGCTCCCCGAGGGAGCCCTGGTGTCCCGCGATCGCGGGACAGCGGCAGGGGGTTCCGGGGGACCCGGCGGACCCGGCAGCGGTAGGGAGAGCGCCCCGATCGGAGGGCGCTCTTCCGCTGCTTCGGCGCGCGCCCGTCACTCTCGGGCGCGCGCCAGGCTACTGCTGCGGCAGAGAACGGGCAAATGCTCGAATAAACTCTGCCGCAGCAGTAGCACCGCAGCTACATGTCCTAAATGGGAGTCCCAGGAATTACTAAAGACAGCAATGTCATCTAAGTAAGCCCTGGCATAACTCTGCATCCCTTCCAGTAACCTATTGACCAGGTATTGGAAGGTAGCCGGGGCAGTCTTCATCCCAAATGGCATCACCAAAAACTCATAGAGGCCACTTGGAGTGATGAATGCTGACTTCTCCCTAGCCTCCAGGGTCAGTGGGATTTGCCAATAGCCTTTGCTCAAATCCATAGTGGTCAGATACTTTGCCCCCGCGAGTTCATCTAGTAACTCATCCATGCGGGGCATGGGATAGGCATCTGACACCGTCCCAGCGTTGAGCAAGCGGTAGTCCACACAAACCGGGTGGTCTTGTCCTTCTTAGGAACTAGGACTACCGGACTTGCCCAAGGACTCTGGGACGGAGTAATTACCCCTAGGGTCAGCATCTCCTCTATCTCCCTCTCCATACTGGTCTTGACCTCTGCTGACACTCTATAAGCATGCTTATGCAGAGGCTGCAGGTCCCCTGTGTGCACTGGGTGTTTTGTGAGGTGTGTGGTCCCTGGCATGTCAGTGAAGAGGGCCCCATACTTAGCTAGCATGTCCCTGGCTTCTCCCTTCTGCCTAGCACTCAACTGTGCCCTTATCTCCACCTGCTCCACAGTGTTTCCCTGCCTGCTAGAAATCATAAAGGGTCCTACAAGATCCATCGCTACTTTCTGGAAGGGTTCCCCTATTATCGGTAGGGGTTTCAGGGATGCCTTCACACGGTCGCCCGCCTTACCCACTCGCTGGCAGGCATCACAAGAGCGGCAGAAATTGCCCACATCTCGAGATGCCCCCGGCCAGTAGTAACGCTGTAATAACCGGGCCCGCGTTCTGTTGACCCCCTGATGTCCCGCTAACGGAATAGAGTGAGCTACCCGTAACAGTTGCTGTCGGTACCCCTGCGGCACTACTAGCTGTCGCTTACCGGTCAATCCCTCCTCTATCCCTGGGTTCCCTTCTTCTCTATACAAGTGTCCCTTATACCATAGGCAGTGCTCAGTGCCTTCCCCTGCCTGAGATTCGGACGCCCGAAGTCTCAAGCTGGCCAGGGTAGGGTCTGTCTTCACTGCCTCCCTAAACTGGGCTCCTAATTCTGGCCAACCCCCAGTCATGTCATTGTCCGGGGAATGGGGAAGGGTGAGGGGGAACAGTAAGTCAGTCTGTGGTTGCAACTGATCCTGGCTTACCTCCCCGGGCTCCTCTGCGCCCTCCGCTAACGTTGGTCCCAAAGGCTGGGGGACTGGCGCCGCCGCCATTGCCGCTGTCTGGCTCCGGGTAACCGCTGCCACTGCAGCGGGCTTGGGCACTCGGTCATAGGTGCAGGTCATCGGTCCCAGATCGTTGCCAAGAAGAACATCGGCATCCAAACCGGGTAAAACCCCCACATCCCGCACACCCTGGCCCTCCCCCCAATCCAAAAAGATTCTGGCCACTTGCAGGAAACATGGCTCTCCGTCGGCCACAGTGATCTGTATCCCAGGGCCTGGGATCAATTCCTCTGGCCGGACCATATCAGGTCGGACCAGGGTCACTGCAGCTCCTGAATCCAGCAAGCCGACTGCTTGCCGGTCACCCACTGTGACCGGGGTGAGATGTCTGCTCCGGCCGTCCGTCTGCTGCAGGTCCGCACTGAGATGTCCTCCGCTCCTGGCTGTAGGCACCGATGAAACCGGGACAGGCGTTGCATGGGACGTCTCGCTGGGAGTTGTCTCCAGGACCGGTCCGGAGTCTGTGGTGGAAGCCACCCGCACGCGGGCTACCGGCTTCGCAGCTGGGGTGCGTTGCCCCTGATGGGGTCCGCCGGAACGCAGGGGTTTCGGGCAATCTGGTCTGATGTGACCAGGGCGGTTGCAGTTGTAGCACCGGCGCTCGTGCCGGAGCTCCCCCGCCTTCGATGGACTGCTGCCCACAGGCGGCCTCTGAGTCCATTGGGGGGTATTGGCAGACTTTCTGGCCGGTGCCGCCGCCACCGCCGCCGTGGCTACTGTTTTGGCGGTCATCAGGGCTCGGCTGGCCACATAGTCATCTGCAAGCCTCGCCGCCTCCTCATAAGTCTGGGGCTTCTTGTCGTACACCCAAGCCCTCACCGCCGGCGGGCACTGCTCCATGAGCTGCTCCTGAAAGATGAGAGCAGGCGTTGGTAAGTCCGTGCCTCATAGCCCTCCACCCAGCGTATCCCGTACAAAGCCATGCGGGTCACGTAGGTAACATAGGACTCCTGGGGCTGCCTCTCCTCCTGCCGGAATTTACCCCGGTAGGCTTCAGGGGTAAAACCGTACTGAAACAATAACAGTTCTTTCAGGTGTTCGTAGTCATCAGCATACTCATCTGGAAGCGACATCATTGTCTGCTTAGCCAAGCCGGACAGTAAGGAGTCCAAACGTGCAACCCTATGCTGGGGAAGCACTTTGTACCGCCGGCACTGCGTTTCAAAGTTCTTTACGAAACTGTCAATCTGGTCAGTGCCTTCCACGAACCTGGTGAGACTGTGCTGGTCCAGCTTGAGTTAATCTGTGTTGGGTTGAACAGGGGGGCAATAAGCGGGTCTGTTCACTGCCATAGTGATAAACTGCAGCCGCTCCTCCGGTGTCCCTCTGTCTCCCCATGCAGTAATTAGTGCCAACATTTCAGGGGTGAACGGACTGGTAGCCGCAGCAACCAGTACCCCTCCTGTTGCACTGCTTCCGGGAGCTGCACTCGTGCCCTCCCCGAGATTCCGCCGCCCCGGCACTGGGTTCCTTCCCTGATCTCCGGGTGGCAGTAAAAGGGCAAGCTGAGCCGTATCCTGAGGCTCTGCAAGCCGGGTTTCATAGTCACCGATTGCGTCAACCATGTCTGCGACCTCCTGGTTCTCATAGGGCAGTCCATATTCACGGCACTTGTCCTTCAGCTGAGCTCGGGTCCATATGTTGGATGAGCCTTCAGCCTCGCTCATGGTTCAGTCGCAGCAGTGAGGTGGTTACAACTTGTGTTAACTGTTGCACTACTGTGTGTTCAATATCTTTAGTCCCAGGAACTTGCAATTACCATCAAGTTCCTACTATGTTACAGTATCCCGCAGTATACTGTAGCACAGGTCCAGTTCAATCCCGCCGCTGCCACCAGTTAATTATAGAGCTAGTCACGGTAGCTTATGACAAGATATAATGAACACCAAATATCTGGGTTGAACTGAACGAGGCTTAGAGATAATAAAATATAATTTATTCCTTAAATAATGTGAACACAGAAATATAGTACAATTAACAGACAAGAAGATAACACTTACTTAGGGTTAGGGGATGGAGAAGTATCCACTAGCAATTCTCCAGCAGTTCAGTGACATTCAAGATGGAATCAGAAGCACAACTCCAGCACAACTAAAAACTGTAGGGTTGACACAGTTTATATACCTGTGCAACCCTATTCTTAACATTGAACACAGCCTATTGGTGAACAATTATCTGTATCCACTCTCTAATGTGGAGACACAGACTAACAGACTGGCAACAATCAGACTGGCAGAATTTATTGATTAATTAATACTTAATCCCTAGACATTGGGTAACAATCAAGGCAGTTAACTTTTTGATTGCCGTGCTTAGGCTACTCAGCCGTCTGCCCTTCATGACCTATTAGCCTAGCAAATGGCGTCTGCATTTTCAGAACAGATCCAAAATAAAATACATATACACTTTAATATCTACACATACTAATAAGTTCCATTCTGGTGGGCTCAGTGGGTCGACCTTTGCCAGTTTTTAATGCCTACAGTGACTCCACATATTGGCCAAATATGAACTCTCTGCGACCTCCAGAACTGGAGATACAGAAATGCACTTTAAAACATTAAAATACATGCTTATAATGAAACATGGGAACAGGGGAACATACATTTTCAAGGTACAACAAGGTGCAAACCTCATCCCTGGACCGTAGTCCAGTTAACCTCTTGTCTCTGGTATCTGCCATATCTTGGCCTCCCATTCTTCTCTTGCCTTCTTCCATCTATTCGCCTCTCCCATATTTTGACCTCACTTCTTCGCTTGACCTCTCCGACCCTATTGACCCTTATCCCCCCCCTTGTTGCAATCTACTCCTCTCTCAACCTCCCCCCAATCTTGGCCTCTCCTGTTTTGACATCTCCCCCATTCTCAGGCTCTCTTTCATGCCCCTTTTGAATGAACGTTCACTCTCAGCCTCTCCGACACTTTGCTTTTCCGCTCCTCTTGACCTCGCCTCCTCTCCTTGCAGTCCTCATCCCTTTGACTTCCATTCTTCTCTTGACTACCCACATCTCTTGCCTTTCCTTCTTCTCTTGACCTCTTCTATTTTCATGATGGCTCCTCCACCCCTCTTGACCTCTCTCTATTCTCTTGTTCTCCACTACTTTCTCAATCAATGTTTTTTTTGCACACCGACTACCCAAGGGTTTCCCAGTGCAGATCAATATGGTGAGCAATTGAGGCCAGTGCCCATATGCTTAACAGATTAGTTGGGTCTTAAGTGGTTTCTTAAAAGCTTGTAAGGTGGGATCTTTCCAAAGCCTGGGGACTTCTGCTGAGTGCCTTTTGAAGTGAAACTTCTTTGCTGGCACCTACAAAAATTTTGCTTACACAAATTACCTTCATGCTGACGGAAGTAGTGTAACGGAAGTGACGGGGGAGGCCTGTGTTGGTTGTGCACAGAGGCCTACGGCGCACGGCGTGTATGCGCAGAAGCAAGGGGACACGTGGGCGCGCAGAAGCAAGGGGACACACATAACATTTCTTGTACATGTATAATAGCATTATGTTAACAAAAATAGAGAAAGGCAATCTACAATGAAAAAGAGCCAATTAATATATATTGGATCATAGCGACTTAGGTTGTAATAAATTATTGTATGTAGAGGAATAGAAAACATATTAAACGTTTCTTAAAGTAGATAGGTAAGACTCTAACAAGCACTTTACATTTATCCACGTCCTTCCTCAATTATTGCATTACCTAAGCAAAAAC
Source organism: Ascaphus truei (assembly GCF_040206685.1). NCBI lineage: Eukaryota > Metazoa > Chordata > Amphibia > Anura > Ascaphidae > Ascaphus > Ascaphus truei. The sequence continues at coordinate 12,657,942 of NC_134502.1, forward strand.
TAAAAACAATGAGTAATATGAGCCCAACAACTTTCACAACTTGACACAAAAATCTTTCTTATTGGTCTTCAATAACAAAGATTAGTGTGTCAAGTGTTGAAAGCTGACAGGGGCAATTTGTTAGGTCGGATTAAGGCAGCATTTCTATATTAGAACCGGTTGAATAGTAGATAATCGCTGGTAGATTTTAAAAGGGAAATGTTAAAACAGTAAGTACGTTCTCAGTGAAACTTCTTTGTGTTTTGTCACTGAAATTGTGTTTTGATGTTTTTGATTGAATGAAAAACTTTTGAGAGTATAATTACAATTTCAGTGACAAAACACAAATAAGATTCACTTAAAATACGCATGCTCGCCACCCCCCCCTTTTTTTTCATCCTGCTGAATTTACCACCACCCCTCTCAAGACGGTGGATCCCCACTGCCTTGATCTCTCTCTTCTCTTGTTCTCCATTGCTCTCTTAATCAACAAATCAATGTTTTATTAACGTGTTGTTCCTGACGAGGCTGTCCCAAAGCTTGGTCACTTCTGCTGAGAATGCTCTTTTTCCAATCCTGATTCATTTCAATTGAGGAACACGGAGCACCAGGTTTTCCCTTCCTCTTGGCCTATCTCCCCCCTTGACTTTCTTTATCTTATCATCTCCCCCCTCTCGACTTCTCTCCCTCACTTGACCTCCCCTACTCTCTTGACCTATCCTACATTCGGCTCTCCTTTGCCCTGCCCTCCTCTCGACCTCTCATCATGTCTCTTGGCCTCTCCTATCCTCTTGATCTCTCCCTTCCCTTAATCTTCACTCCTCTAAACCTTTCCCCTCTCTCTTGACTCCTTCTTATTTTTACCTCTCCCCTCCATACCTCATTTGACCTTTAACCATTGCTGACATTTCTGTGACTTTTCTGTGTCACCATATCACCATTCGGGGAGAGAGAGACTCCATGAGACATAGGTGTCTTCTGTCTGTGTCACTGTCACCATGCTGTGAGAGGGACAGGCTCCCATCTGTCTGTGTCACGGTGTCACCTTGCAGGACACCACAAAAGAACAAGAAGGCTTTTTCAACCTACTCACCCACGTCCAAGGCGCACGAATAGATGAGCAGCGGTGTAATATCCAGATCGTACATAGCGGAGGAGCACAGGACGGCAAGGACAGCTGTAAGTTCAGTGAATAGAGCATTAGCGAGTATGTCTAAACATTGTTAATGAACACGTTGTGCTGTGTAATGATAACGAGTGTCTATACGCTGATAATGAACATGCAGCGCTACATAGCAATGCTGAGTTTATACACTGATAATAAACATGCCAAACTGTATAATACTATCGCTATACGCTATACACTGATAAGGAAAAACGCTGCACTATATAGGGATGCTGGGCGTCTATACACTAATAATGAACATACCTTGTATAATGATGCTGAGTAACTCTATACATTGATAACGAACATGCTGTACTGTGTAATGATACTGAATCTACTAATAATCAACAAGCTGCGCTGTATAATGATATTGAATATCTACATACCAATAATGACTAATGCTAAGCATCTATACACGGATAATGAACACACAATGCTGTAATAATGATGATGGTTATCTCTATACAATAATAGATGCGTACAACAAAAGATAAAAATACCCAATGCTACATCCAATAAAATACATACAGTAGTTAAATACTTCAATGTTGAAAATTAAAATGAATACACACACAATCCCAGCAAGCTCTAACCCAGCGGTGCGCAAACTGGGGGCGGCAGATTTTTCTGGGGGGGGGGGGGGGTGCGGGTGGTTGCAGAGGCCCCATGCTCTTCCCCAAGGCATTTAAATTAATTGTCGGGTGATCGCTTGAGGCCCCTGCAACACTCCCCTTACCTTGCTTCAGCCGGCAGTGTGACGCGTCACCATGGCAATGCGCATCAAATGACACCACTGGGCCATGTGACGTCGCACGCATCAAATGATGCCGCGGGTCATGTGACGTGACATCACATGACCCCGCAGTGTCATTTTATGCGGATGCAAGATGGGGGGAGGGGGGGCGTGAGAACCGGGGCAAGTGGGACAGGGGGGCGCAGCAGCAAAAGTTTCGCTCCCCTGCTCTAACCCCATAACTTTCATTTTCAACTGGTATCAGTTGTTTGGAGGTTAGTGGCTCCTCCTCCCAGGGTTTAAGCTCACCCCTCCCCATTTTGTAAGCAGCAGTTTTTTTCCATGTTCCTGTGCAGGACACGTCTATTAATGCCATTCTCCCTCCCCTGCAGAGGTAAATGAGAATGTTTCACAGGTAGTGCTAGGACCTGCGTACTGGCAATGCCGTGACGTGGCTGCAGGCTTATAACGCTTTGGCCAAAGAGATTAACTAAATGACCCTTACTCATTAAGTAAGTTAGTACGAATACTAACATTGAAGTATTTAACTATGTATTTTGTCACATTGGATGTAGCGTTGGGTATTTTTCTCTTTAGTTGTATACATTTGGCCCCGCTCAGTAACACTCCTTTGATACAAATATATATATATATATATATATGATGTGGTGGGTTCTGGGGTTAGAGCTTGCGGGGATACTGTGTTTATTAATAATAGATGTGCTATCTGGGAACTGTTGAACTGAACAATATTTACAAACGGGGTCCCGATGTGATGCACTCAACAAGAGCCTCAACTGAATATAAAGAACATATAACTTTTTATCTAATCCGTAAAATAAAAAGCAAATAAGGAGAGACCTAGATAAAATAATGAGCTACGACTGTATAACTAACAGGGCAACACGTGATGTCACCGAATGGGTATGAGGTCTGAACCATATAGTAGAACACCATGTGCCTAGTTACTAAAGTGCTAATAAGAAGGTCCCCTGAGGGACGGTCTAGGACGTTTCGCCACGACCAAAACACCACCAGCGTTGCGCCGCCGGAACAATTTTCCGCAGGGACATTTTGCTGAGGGACACTTCAACGCGCTGTCCGCTCCTGCACCCAGCGTCTGACTGCCCACTCCAACAACTGCATGTTTAAGCGTCCCGCACGAGACTACTACACCGCCTAGGCTGGCCACTCCGACGCACCATCTTTAAATACCCCATCGGAACATCCCGTCTAGGTTTAGCGGTCCCGCACGGGGACATTTAAACATGCAGTTGTCGGAGCGGCAGACCTGGCTTGGCTTGTCGGCATCAGGTGCGCGGCGGAGCGGACATTGCGGGCGGTGTCCCGCGGGGACCTGCCCTGCAGTGAAATGTTCCGGCGGCGGAATGCGAGCGGCGTTTCGGTCAGGGTCAAACATCCATGGCAAAATGTCCCATTCCGTTGGCGGATAAGTGGGGACAGACAAACAAAAGAAATACATTGTGAATATATATATATATACAGTTGTTCAGTAATAGGTGCAGAGGAGATACTGGTAACCTATTTAAGGATTGCCACGATTGGTTTTGCCTAATTTCATACAGAAAAATGTAAGTGCAGATCCACTATTTTACATTCAGGTTTTTTTTGAGAAGCAATATTGTACCATTGCGCACTTTACCTCTTTTTCGGCGCCTGCGCTCCCCACATTTTTGAAGATTGCTACATTGGGATGAATTTGAGAACAAGTTCAGAAAAGGGTTTGAGAGCTTATATTTTCACTTTGTGTCACTGGGCTACGCTGTAATACCATCCTGCAGTGGCTGTACTAAGTAAAGTAGAGTTGCTATCTATTGGCTAGAGAGGTATTGGAGAAAAGAACTGACATGGTAGGGACTGGCTGCAGCTTTTCTGCAGCCTGCTGTGCCTGAAGCGCTGCCACCACATGGAAAGAACCTAAGGATCACCCTAAAGCCTGTCCTGTGTCCCACTACATCTCATCTCTCCTGGACCCTCACAGGTAACCAGCACCACACGTACCTGTAGCCTAGGCAAGATCTCCTAGAGGGGGGAGGTGGGGGGGTCTAAGTAGGGCTACATATATTATTTCTCTTTTGAGTATCAATATGTAGTACTGATTTTAAATGTCACTTAGCGCAGTCAGGAGCGCCCTTTATCCATTTTCATTTGTACACATGGTGTTACACTATATCAGGGGTTGCCAACACGTCCGCATGAGGCACTTCAGTGCTTCGTGTGCGACTCCTGCTGCAGGTACAACACGGGTAAGAGATCGGCAACCCGGCTCTTTCAGCAAGTACTGTTACTAATTGCTCAGTAAGGGGGCCTGGGCAGCCGGCCGGCCCTACTGTATTCTCCCTCCCTCCCCCGTTACTCTGCTTGCGCCCCCTGCATACCCGTGCCGGAAGTTGGGCCTCACTTCATCAACGCGGGACCAGAGGCCCCTCACCGTGGTCCAACATAAAGGGGTGTGTAATTGTGTGTGTGGGGATTTGAGTGGAGGGGATAATTGAGGGAGGGGGAGAGGGGAGAGGATGATAGAGGAGGGAGGGGAAAGGAGGGGAGAGAGAATGAATGATTAGGTAAGTATTCATTTTGTGATTGTGGCCCTTTGACAATTGTTCTGGTAAATTCTGGCTCCAACTCCCAGTCAGGTTGGTCACCAATGCACTATATGGTTCAGACCTCATACCCATTCGTTTTACCCTCACGCAGCAGATTAAACCGTGTTTACAGTCATTCAGTCGCAGCTCTAGTCATTCATTGTTTTAGTTAGTTCTCTCCTTATTTGCTCTTTATTAATGACTAGATGAAAGGTTATATTTTCTTTATATTCTGTTGAGGCTCTTATTGAGTGAATCACATTAGGAAGCATTTTGTAAATATTGTTGGGTATCTCTGATAAGGCACATGCTGCGCTGTATAATAAAGCTGAGTATCTTTATGCTTATCATGAACGTGACACAATCTATACGGATGATGAGAACTTATACACTAATGAATGAAAAGAATGCACCCTACAATCATGCTGAGAATCTATACACTGAGAATTGCACATGCTTGCACTGTATAATGATGCTGTGTATCTCACCCTCTCTGCAGCTCCAGTTACTCCACCTCCTGAGATGAACCTTCTAATGGATATGCTCGCTCAGTCCCAGAGCCGTAGACTGGACGATCAGAGGGCCGATTTTACCCACTCCCCAGGGTTCCCTGACACTATTCAGGGTCCCCACGACAATGGGAGCCTGAAGGTGAACTATTAGCACAGCATCCTGTACTAATCCCAGCTACTACTGTATGATTGCATCCTGTACTAATCACAGACACTATGTAATTGCACAGTGTCCTGTACTAATCACAGCTCCTTTCTGCACAATCATTATCCTGTACTAGCCATTGCAACATTTCTGCACATTAACCTTTACTAATAACTGCAATGTGGTTTTTTTTACATCCAAAAGCATACAGCATCCTTAACTGAACACAGCTCAGTGTGCGTACACTGTCTAGGGTTGCCAGGTGTCCAGTATTGAACCGGACTGTCCTGTATTTGGACTCTGTCAAGTATAAAATGAGGTAATACTGGACATGTATGTGTCTCCGGTATCACCTCTCTGGACATAGTGACATGACCGGCGTGGAGGGCCGCAGGATTTCCCTGAGCAGGGAGAGAGCAGCGCTGTTGCTAGGGTGCTGGGCAGCTTCCTCCATCTTGACTGGTTGCTGTAGCCAATCAGGACAAGGTTTTTTTTTAGGAGCCTGGGGGTGGCGCCAAGGAGAGCAGGAAACAGCATGGAGCAGAGAGAGGTTAGAGGGGTGTATGTGTGTGTCTCGAGTGCATCGCACCTTTCGCCATTGTGTCCAGTATTTTTGGAGAAGCCACCTGGCACCCCTACGTACACATATAGTATCATATACTAATCCCAGCCTCTCCTCTACATACACACAGCATTATGTACTAATCCAAGTCCCTCCTTTGCACACACAGCATCATGTACTAATCCCAGCTCATCTGCACACACCATTTTACACTAACCCACGACTTTGATTTGCACACATCATTCTGTACTAACCACACTTGCAGTAATAATAAATGGAATATAGTAGGGGGGGGGGGGCAAGAGGAGGGTGGTATTAACTGATTTTAGGGGCTTGAAGCTAAAGTTCAGTCTTTTTTTAAAAAATGTTTTACTTCAATAGTTTTATGTGGGCAATCTCTAATTACCTAAAGAACTGCATAGCTGCCGGTCAATTCGTTCTCCATCTATTGATCGGCAAAGTTTGGCGACATCTTTAAATATGGGGAATGTAAATCGTTGCTATAGGAACGAGCATGCTTGTTAAAATAGAATACTAGAAAATTGGTCTTTCAAAGTTGTTGTTTTTTTAAACAGAAAATGCTAAAAGTATTTTTTCTTACTACAGAACTGATTTATTAAAAAAAAAACCCCACACATGCAGGATATTGATTGAACTGCAGCTTTAAAGACCCACTGGCCACTCCCACAGGCGCAATTACCAAGATGTCACCTGTTGTTCTAGCACACAACTCAGCCAGCTTCTTTGTCTGATTTATTTGTCCACATCTTAAAAAATGGCTGCCTTGATCTGATAGTAAGGATTATGGGTCCATACTAGGATGTGTGATTGTGCTAATCATAAAGTGAATTAGAACTGCACTGTTGTGACATTGTGTTATCATTGCCATGTTGTGTTTAATTGGGCTATCACTACAATATTGTGTTACATTGTATCACTGTCATATTGTGTTATCACTACAGTATGGCGTTCAATTGTGTTATCATTGCCATATTGTATCATTATTATAATTGTATTTGTGTTGTAATATCGCATAGATTGTTTCAACAAAACAATGAGATTGTGTGATTGTGTTAATCTTATACTTGGTTAAAACTGCAAAATTGTAATGCAGAATATACTGTGTTATCACTGTCATATTGTGCTATATAGTGTCCTTTTAACATTTTGTTATCAGTGCAATAGTGTTATCACTAATATTCACACATTATATTGTAACATTGCAACATTATGTAGTCACTGTAATAGTGTGTCTTTTGTTTTTAATATTCGGTTGCTCTTGTAATGATTGTGTTACCTGTATTACTATAACATTGAGCAGAAGAAATTTTGTTGTGTTGTTATACTGTACAAGCAATCCTCGGTTATCCAACACAATGCGTTACTCAAAATGCCGTTGGATAGCGAAACGTTGTAAAGCTAAACACGTTTTCCCATAGGAACACTGTTTAAATGAAAGGTTCCGTTCCTGAAGGCATTTTTAATGCTAAAATACACAAAATATTTTACGCAGACAATAAGATATGCAGCACACACATAAATTATATAGTGCATTTACTGTATTATATATATAATATAACATAATATATAATATAAAAATATAATATATTATATAGTATAATATATATTATATACACATAAACAACTTTGCAAAGCATCGTAACAGCGTTGGATAAGCTGTTTTGGCGTTGTAAAAATGAACATAGGTATGCATTGCATAGCGTTGGATAAGCCATTCGTTGTAAAACGAGGACTGCCTGTACTGTGGTAATTGTATTGAGGTAAATGGTTAAAGGACTGGACACAGGTCTCTCTGCCTTGTAATACCAAGCCCTATACAACCCAACATCCTGCTGCCCTCTCTAGTAACTTGTTTTACCCCTCCCTATACAACTAATGCCCTGTTGCCCTCCTTATTGCCATGTTATACCCCCCATAACCAGTCTTTGGAGTGGTCCATAAAGAGCAAACGAGGGTCCTCAACCAGACCAGTCTACCATTTTTACACGCCAAAGTCAGATATAATCAATCGTCCTCCAAAACCTGATGAGAGTCCATCTGTCTTATCCATCTTCTTAATATGGTTACAGCTATGAAGTCTTCTGATGAGAAGCTTCTACCCCTCACCATCTCCCTCTTCATTTAGAACTGACCATAACCACCTCCTTCATCAGATTTCCCACATCCCCGTCCATCCCTGGAGAAAAGAACATGACCACCTGAGATCCATCAAGATGATATTCTGACCCTCGTTAAATCTCAACCGTAGAACCCTGTATCTATTTATTCGTCTTATAGTCCTCTTCTTCTCTCAAACGAAATAAATCTCTCTGATTTCCAGTTTGATTTTCTGGTCTGATCTGAAATTGAGGCTCAATTCTGGTGTAACTTATACCTGGGTGAAATTTGGGTTTAAGGTCGTGGAGGTGGAGATCCTTACATCAGTGGAGCAAAAATCCATATTATTCCGCTTACTGAAATGATGTCTTGGGGATATTGTAAATAATTATCTTCCGAGGATAAACAAACTTCTAAACTCTTGTGCTGACTACACGTGACATCTTGGAAAATATTTGTGAAATCATTATACTATTTCTCTGCACCTTGATTACATAACCAAGGAGCAGAGAAATAGTACAAGGATTTTCCAAAGTGTAAGGGGAGGTACAGCATGTCACCCCACAGTGGAATGTGCAGGTTTCGTGGGACATAGGTGCTTTCTGTATGTCACTGTGTCACCCTGTGGGGGGGTAGGGAGGGGGCAGTCTCCATAGGACATTAATCCATTCTGTCTGTGCCACTGTCATTGCCAAAAGTGCCCTCTCTTCTTTAGGACCCAGAAGTCCCTCCTGTCCCAGAGTCTCAGCTGGGTGTTCCCTTCTCTGCTGGTGCTGACTATTTTACCTTCATCAACCAAGTACACAGCCAGCATCTTGAGAGGCTTCTGAAGAGCCGGGGAGGCCGGAACCACAAATCCTAGAGGCCACCTGCCCACCTAATCTTCAAATTTATGGTCCAACCTCTACAGATTAACCATATATACTACATCGAGGAGAGTGAGGGACAAAGGTATGAGAAATGAGCTCATAACAAGGAGGCACTCAGGACTTGGCTTACCTCAGGGTGGTAGTGTAACCCAACCCTTGATGCGCTACGTTGCTCCTCAGTGATACATATTAAAAGGTAAACCCAGTCCTGAGTGCTATATGACTGATCTGTCCAGCCGTAAAGGTAGCTAGTGCTCATTCCCTAAACTGTACAGCCCTAGACATGGCAGGCCAATTCCTTAAAATGTACAGGTTCTGTTACACCACCCCCACCCATGCTCATTCCAATGTTATTTAGCCCTAAAGGTTCCAGGTTCTGCATCCTGAAATAATTTTCAGTTATTTCTAGCCCCATAGGTGCCAAGCTTTGGGTTTTTGCGCTAGTTTCGTGACTCAGGCAGATGAAGGCGGCTCTGTATATAGGATACGTCAGTCCTAAATACCAGGCTCTGAATACAACAACTATCCAGTCCTAGACATGACAGGCTCTTGTGTTCCTGTTCAGTCATAGAGCTGCCAGCTGCCAGACTCAGTGTCCCTCTCCAGACCTAGAGATACCCAGTACTCCTTCCCTGAACTGTAAAGCCCTAGACGTAGCAGGATAATTTACTGAGGTGTCCAGTCCTAGGGGACACATTAGTTTTCCCTACCTAACCTTAGAGCCGTGGTTTCCAACCTTTTTTTGGTTAAGGAACCCCAAGTGAAATTCTGAGGAACCCCCCAACCCTCTCTAATAGCGCGTCTGAGATCAGATGCATTGTAAGGAACCCCAACCCTCTCTAATAGCGCGTCTGAGATCAGATGCATTGTAAGGAACCCCAACCCTCTCTAATAGCGCGTCTGAGATCAGATGCATTGTAAGGAACCCCAACCCTCTCTAATAGCGCGTCTGAGATCAGAAGCATTGTAAGGAACCCCGTCCTTCTCTAATAGCGTGTCTGAGATCAGATGCATTATAAGGAACCCCAACTCTCTCTAATAGTAACTCTGAGATCAGATGCATTGTAAGGAACCCCAACCCTCTCTAATAGTGCGTCTGAGATCAGAAGTATTGTAAATTCTTCTGTGTTTGATAAAATTCTCAAATGACCCTAAAATTGCAGAGAACCCTGGATGAAAAACAGGGAATGCTGTATCATTGTGCAATCTTGGAAGTACCAGACTGGTGTAAAAATTGGTTCCTTATTTTAAAAAAAGTGTCCCATGCTTTATATATCAATAAAAACCCTCTCTATGAAACTATCTGTGTCCTGGTTACTTCTTCCCCTTGCAAGGTTGGGACCTTTTAATAAACGGGATTTTAAATGAGGGTCTTCAAATTATTTGCCCTCAACAAAGATGAAAGTTAACGCCACACAATAGAGGTAACACGCTAACAAAACAACCGGCAGAGGACGGTTGGTCGAAAGTAAAGTGGCCGCCGTTTGCAGCAGACAAGAAAAGTACCACAGAATGAAGTGGGGAGATGATTAAAATAGAATGAAGGCGTGCCGATAAACAAAATAACTGCCCATAGCTTCAACTGAACAGCGTGCCAAACACAAGTAGAGTCGCCATGAACCAAAATGGCCGCTTCCCGCGCCGCCAAAACAAAGTCCTCCGCCGAAGAAAGAGAAGACGGGAACTCAAGATGGCCGCCGAAGAGCGACGATCACGCTCTCACGACGTCACTTGCGTGTTAGAGGCGCTCCAAGGGTCAGCCTCTGATAGTGACGCGCTTAGCCTGCGTCTGTGCGACGTTGCGTCTGGTTCCTGCTGCAGGGAAACATGCCGGAGAAGCAGATAGCAATTGTGAGTGTACACAAATACACTCACTATCAGTACACACACTCACTCACAGTACCCTCAATATCAGTACACACATACACTCACTATCAGTACACACACTCACTCACAGTACCCTCAATATCAGTGCACACATACACTCACTATCAGTACACACACTCACTCACAGTACCCTCAATATCAGTGCACACATACACTCACTATTAGTACACACACTCACTAATAGTACACACACTTTCAGTACACACACTCACTATCAGTGCACACATACACTCACTATCAGTACACACACTCACTCACTATCAGTGCACACACTCACAGTACCCTCAATATCAGTGCACACATACACTCACTATCAGTACACACACTCACTCACTATCAGTGCACACACTCACAGTACCCTCAATATCAGTGCACACACTCACAGTACCCTCAATATCAGTACACACACTCACTCACTATCAGTGCACACATACTCACTATCAGTACACACACTCACTATCAGTACACATACCCACTATCAGTGCGCGCATACACTCGCTGTCAGTGCGCGCCCTCGCTGTCAGTGCGCGCCCTCGCTGTCAGTGCGCGCGCTCACACCCTCGCTGTCAGTGCGCGCGCTCACACCCTCGCTGTCAGTGCGCACGAACGAGCGCACCCTCGCTGTCAGTGCGTGTGCTCGCTGTCAGTACATACTCACTATCGGTGCACGCACACACTCACTATCCGCACACTCACTATCCGCTCACTATCGGTACACTCACACACTCGCTTACTATCGTTACACACACAAACTCACTATCGGTACACACACTCACTATTGGTACACACACTCACTATCCGCACAGCGCACACACACTCACTGTCAGTGCGCGCACACACTCACTGTCAGTACCCTCACTATCCGCACATACACTCGCTGTCAGTGCGCGCGCGCCCTCGCTGGCAGCGCGCGCCCTCGCACTCGCTGGCTGTACACATACACTCACTATCAGTGCACACATACACTCACTATCAGTGCACACATACACTCACTATCAGTGCACACATACACTCACTATCAGTGCACACATACACTTACTATCAGTGCACACATACACTCACTATCAGTGTGCACCTACACTCACTATCAGTGCACACCTACACTCACACTCACTATCAGTGCACACTCACTATCAGCGCACACCTACACTCACACTCAATATCAGTGCACACCTACACTCACACTCAATATCAGTGCACACCTACACTCACACTCACTATCAGTGCACACCTACACTCACACTCAATATCAGTGCACACCTACACTCACTATCAGTGCACACCTACACTCACACTCACTATCAGTGCACACCTACACTCACACTCGATATCAGTGCACACCCACACTCACATTCACTATCAGTGCACACCTACACTCACTATCAGTGCACACCTACACTCACTATCAGTGCACACCTACACTCACTATCAGTGCACACCTACACTCACTATCAGTGCACACCTACACTCACTATCAGTGCACACATACAGTGGTGTGAAAAAGAAAGTACACCCTCTTTGAATTCTATGGTTTTACATATCAGGACATAATAACAATCATCTGTTCCTTGGCAGGTCTTAAAATGAGGTAAATACAACCTCAGATGAACAACAACACATAACATATTACACCGTGTCATGATGTATTTAACAAAAATAAAGCCAAAATGGAGAAGCCATGTGTGAAAAACTAAGTACACCCTTACTGCTTCCATAGGAATTATGATGCTAAGTAGCAGACAGGTGCTGCTAAACAAATGTCCTTGATTAATTGATCATCAGCAATTGTGATCACCTCTATAAATGCCTCAGTTTTAGCAGTTTGCTTGTCTGGAGCATTCAGGTGTGTGTTAACACAATGCCAAGGAGGAAAGACATCAGCAATGATCTTAGAGAAGCAATTATTGCTTCCCATCAATCTGGGAAGGGTTATAAGGCCATTTCCAAACAATTTAAGGTCCATCATTCTACAGTGAGAAAGATTACGTCACGGCCGCACCCGCCGACACGCCTCCCTGTCGCCTCTGCCTGCAGGACTGGAAATATCTCCTGCTGCAGACGGGCATGCGCTTCGCCGAGGAGCGCAGAAGCTAACGCGTTTCACTATGGACGCAGTGCAGCGGTGTGCAAACTTTTTCCCCTTGTGCCTCCCCCGCCTGCCTGCTCGTGCCTCCTACTTACCTTGTCTTCGGCGTCAAACCATGGGCAGAAAAATCATACTACCAATCAAAGGTATACTTGTATACACAATGTTTAAACCTTTGGTAATTCAGTCATCACTCTCCCAGCTGCTTTAATAAAATGAAAGTTCTGAGCTTCAACTACTGGCAGAAATAGGTACAGGGCATAAAAGACAATAAAATATCTGCTAACTTGGTACACTTGAGGGTATGTATGTATATATAGATCTCTGTACTGTGTGTATACAGGAGGAGGATGATCTGCAGTATGAGGAGGAGATTCTGCGGAACCCATATTCAGTAAAGTGCTGGAATCGGTATATAGAGTGTAAGCTCTCCGGCCCGAGCCATGCACTCAACCTGGTGTATGAGCGAGCCCTGAAGGAGCTACCTGGGAGGTAAGCACTCTAATATATTGTGTGTGTGTGTATGTAGCTCAACCCCATTGTAGCACGATCTGCTACAACGCGGATCCGCTTAAAGCGCAGTCTTAGCAAGGCTCCCGATTTAAAAACATCTTCATGGGTGTTTTTTTTTGTTAACATTCAGTGCTTTATTGACTTATGGCCTTTTGGCAAAAATAGCAATGTCTGCAATTCGTACGTGACTCAAGTATTCACCGTTGATTTTGACAGAATTGTTAAAGACATTTTTGGAGGGGTCTAGAGCATGTAGGCATTCATTTTACTGCTACTTGAGTGACTTGTATGCACCCGCCGGACTCACTTTCTCTCCTCCAACTCCCTTCTTGACTCTTTACAATCTGATTTCCGTCCTCTATACTCCACTGATACCTCACTAACAAAAGGGACAGATAACCTACTCATAGCTAAATCTACGGGTCATTTCGCAATACTAATTCTCCTGGATCTCTCTGCTGCCTTCGACACTTTCGATCACCCCCTTCTCCTAAATATTATCCACTCCATTGGCCTCCGCGACTTGTCCTACCTATCCAATCCAACCGCTCCTTCAGTGTTTCCTTCTCTGGTGTCTCCTCCTTCTTCACTCCCTCTTTCTCTTGGAGTACCAGAAAGCTCAGTCCTTGGCCCTCTGTTGTTCTCACTCTACACCTCTTCTCTTTGAGAACTAATACAATATTTTGGCTTTTAGTCTCATCTTTATGCTGATGACACCAAATCTATCCCTCTTCCCCTGACCTCTCCCCAGTCCTGTGTCTCTGTATCTCTGCAATCTCCTTCTGGATGTCTCATCTGCCTGAAGTTAAACATGTCCAAAACAGAATTAATATTTGTCACGGGAGACCAGGACTTTTAACACTTAGACCGGGATCATTCACTAGGCAAAACACAGTAGTGGAATAAAAATGTTGTTTATTCGGGTAAACCCGCGAATACACAAAATACAGACAAAAAACACACTTACTGGGGCTCTGGGGGTGAAAACTAGGCTAAAATAGGTGCAGGGCACCTGCTTCGGAAGGCTTACCCTGACCGTGATATCCACCCAAGCTTCCTGGTCCTCTTTTTGGCTAGAAGCTCTAGCCACGACCGCTACGGTCTAAAACGAGAACTTGGACCTCGCATCTGAGTTAGCCTCCAAAATGAAGCCGGTTGCTCTGTTATTCATAACAGAGCAACTTTGAAAAGCCCGCCTTTGCATCACCGGCCCAAGTCACAGGATCATCTGGTTCTCTGACAGGGGCTTCTACTTACATACCTTCTGCTGTTCTGTGTTCAGCATGGAAGTAGGAGGAGAGACCAATCAGAGAGTGGGAATTCCTCCCCACCGGCCAATAGGAATAGGGGCTCGTCCTTTGGCTGACGTCGGAGGGGGCGTGCCAAGCCGGCTCGGGATGCCCCGTGGGCGGGACATATGAATTGACCAATGGGAAACGCACCGACATTCTGCTGCTTCCCCCAGTCAACCCATTGCCACCTACTGGGCAGACTCCGCTGACTGGCAAACCAGAGGGTCCTCCCCGCAGGCAGGGGGTCTCTGTTCTCCGGACCCAGTACTCCGTCCTGCCCCGGCCACTTAGCACCCCAACATCTCTCAACATCCCATCTCCTCTTTGAACTACGATGTCTATCCAGACTTCCTGGCACCTATATGGATGCACGGGCTGACAGAATAGACATTTATAGTAAATGCACCAAACATAATAAAACATATTTTAATACATGTTATAGCTGGGGGAAACCCATATCTATGCGGGACATAGGACTGGGATATCTGTGCTTGAAAACCAAGAGTTTCGGGAACACTGGGTAGCCTCTGTGTAATTCAGCCCCCTCCCCCCCTTACATCTCTGCCCTCACACAAATACATACCTACACGCCCTACGTTCTTCCCACAACAACCGTCTTTCCTCCCACCTTATTATCGCCTCCCACTCGTCTGCGGTACTTCTCCCATACTGCCCCCTCTCTCTGGAATTCCCTACCACGTACCATCAGATTCTCCCCCAGCCTTCAGATGTTTAAAAACCTCTCTGAAAACTCCCCTTTTCAAGGAAGCCTACTCGTCATACCTCTAACATCCAACTCCCCTACAGCTCCATTAGGACCAACTGTGTTGCTGGACCAATCTACACTCTATGTAACATTCCCCCCAACCCCCTCCACCCCCCCAAAAAAAAAAAACATTTTAATGGCTTCAGCTGTCAGACTGGGTCATATTCTAACCTGAGCCACACCTTATCTTACAATAAGCGGCCACATTACCTTCTTGTTGTTTCAACATTGTCACTCATTTCCTCTTGGTTGTAAGCTCTCACGAGCAGGGCGCTCATGACCACTTTGTATCTGTTTGTGCATGTTTGTCACCCCCTGTATGTAACTGTTTTGTTTTTGTAATATGGAGTGTATATGGGAAATGGGTTGATGCTCAAGTGCTTGGTCCTTCCTGTATCATAATTGTTCAACAATAAAGAGGATGACCGTACATGGGGACTTGGGACCATAAATCAGCAATTCAAATAAGTCTTGAACCTATCTTGGGGCTCTATAACACCCTGTAGGTGGGGGATGGCATAGCTGTACCCTTCCCCTCCTGATTGGGATGGCCCTTAGGTAAGGAATAATGTACTCACTGTGTCTCCAGCAGTCTTCCTACTGCGTGCAGCCGTGTCCAGTGTCCAGAGATATCCAAAAAGAGTATTTGTGCAGCGCACAACAGACAGAGCCAGGTCAAGCAAATAAAATACTTTATTGGTGCTGCATTAAAAAAAAACGTGGGTACAAAACTCCTACGTGTTTCGTGCGTGAACACACTTTATCAATAAAGGACTTGATAAAGTGCATTCACGCACGAAACGCGTAGGAGTGATCCACCCTCTGTTTTTTTTTAATGCAGCACCAATAAAATGTTTTATTTGCTTGACCTGGCTCTCTGTTGTGCACTATACAAATACTCTTTTTGGATGTTTTTGTAATATACATACCTCTGTGCCATGTGCGTCACCAATATACGATAATAATAATAATAATGTTGATCCAGGGTGTAATCTGGTTGCCCTTATTTTGAACATAAACACATAAGGAGACAAAGAGTTCTCCTAAAAAGATCCCCATTCACTGCACAACAAAGCTGTAAATAATAATCAGTGTTCAAATACCCACTATGGATATAGTAGAATAAGCTATAAAGGGTACAATTAAGTAACCGCTCCCGGGACTGTGGGAGGACAGTTACCACTAAAATGCCCGTAGGCAGAAAATAATAAATACTTTAATAATCAGCAAAAATCGACGCAGTAACACTTACTCAAGACTACCATAAAAACAATTAAAACACATGTAACGGGTGACATAGGGTACAGGGATGTCTATGGTTAAATCCAAAATAGTGCAGTATACATCTCCTAACCAACTTCCGATCGTTAGTGTGAGACAAAATAGGTGAATAGAGGTAAATTAGCACATAACAATAATCCCTCTTGTCTCAGGGTGGGGTGCTGGTATAGGTAGAGCCGATGGATGAGTTCTGGAAATCACTTTAGAATTGATAGCAATCGCAATACAAACAGCATATGTTGCAGTGCATCAGGCGTAATCATATAGCTAGTGTAGTATGTAAATCAATACCTGATATCATATGCAGTATATCCCATAATAGGCACTCGCATAACACTGCAAAATAGAGTGCTGTGCACTCGGTATGCACAAATAACCTGCACAGTTCAAACCCAGCTCTTCCCGCCCCATCCACAACGATCAGGAACAATCTCACCCGTGACTCCTCCTACACGACGTCAACACGATGACGTCATGCCGACGTACGTTTCGCGCATAAGGGGCTGGCGCTTTCTCAAGGTGGGAGGTGACAGAGCAGCGCTATCCTCTTATATACCCGCAATGCCGTGCGGCTCTTAAAGGTACCACAACCCTACAATGTTGTAGTGGTAGATAGCTCAAATAAACAAATAATTCATTAGATAAATAATAAAGAAAACGGGGGGGTAGTGAAACTGTGTCCTGAATCACTGCTTTGTCCTAAGTTCATGATGTATACATCACGATATTTGTCCTCCATGGTATTGCTATCTATCTAGTAGCAGTACTGCCTATAATTAGCTGCAAAGTCCCAACAAACAGGATGTAACAAGAATAACTGAACAGTGCCATTCAATGAGGGTCAACATATATACATACATAGACCTTAGTGAATGTGTATAATAAACACAGACCACACCGTGGGCACATATGTAGCTGTTCATATTAATATATAGCGTATATCAGTGTATGTTAGTGTAGGAATGATCTAACCTGAGCTGTCCGCCCGTTAGGTCAAAAAGATGCCCTTATTTTGAGTCAGGAAGGAATTTATTTTCCCCTTTTATAAGATATCATTAGATGATATTTCACTGGGGTTTTTTTGTTTGCCTTCCCCTGGATCAATATACAGTACTGTCAGTACGAATATAGGATAAAGTATCTGTCGTCTAAATTTAGCATCGGTTGAACTTGATGGACGTATGTCTTTTTTTCAACCTCATCTACTATGTAACTATCACAACATCAAATCCTGATTGCCCGCAGGGTGGCTGACAGGTCAGCGATGCATAGCGGAGTGCGGTAGAGGGTAACAGCGGGCAGTAGAGGCTTGGGTAGGGAGCGAGGCGGAAAGCTGCAGGACTGTGCCCACCCCTTCTCTCCATGAGGTTGGTGTCGGGAGGAGTTACTGTGTGTCAGTGTGTCACAGATTCTCACACACATACACACACACACACACACACACACTGAGATACAGAGCTACGGGCGGCGGAGTGGATAATTTTTCGGTGTCACTGACCCTCAGAGCTGTCTCTCCTCTCTTAGTTACAAGCTCTGGTATGCATATCTGAAGCAGCGTAGGAAGCAGGTGAAGAAGAGATGCCCCACCGATCCGACCTTCGAGGAAGTGAACAATTGTCACGAGCGAGCCCTCGTCTTTATGCACAAGGTAAGAATGCTCTGCTCCTACAGCCCTGCTCCCTCCTTTCTTGGGTCTTTTCCTTGCTTCTCATGACGCTCATGGTTTATTCGCTACTCCGGGGCCAAGGAAATTATATAGTCTCTCCCTTACCGCCCTCCTCCCGCCCCGTCCTCCCCCCACTCGCTTCCTCCTCCTGCACCCCACCCCCACTCGCTCCCTCCTCCTCCTTCCCTGTTCCTTGTGGGCGGGTCCTCGCATACTGTCGGCGTGGCCTTTAACTTGTCGCCCTCCCTCTTTCCCTCAGATGCCCCGGATCTGGTTGGATTACTGCCAGTTCCTGATGGATCAGTGTAAAATCACCCGCTCCAGGAGGACATTTGACCGGGCCTTGCGTGCCCTCCCCATCACCCAGCACCACCGCATCTGGCCCCTCTACTTGCGCTTTGTACGGGCCCATCCCCTGCCCGAAACAGCCGTCAGGGTGTACCGACGGTACCTCAAGGTGAGAGCCTCAGGGTTCTGTAAGGTAACCTCTGCAGTGTGATCCAATGAGGATGTGGCCATCTTGGATTCATGATATCCTACCAATCAGGAAATATGTTGAGGTAATATAAGGTTATTGATGTCCTAGTGTTAGTGAGGGGGTAACCAGGCTCCATAATAAAGGTTGAGCCCACTTGGTTACCCCTGATCCATGTTTTAAGGTCCTAGAGTGTCAGCTCTTCACCTGAGTGTCGTATATACATTACTGTGACTGTATGTAAATGATGCGACAGTATAGTATTTTTGTGTTTTTGCCTTTCCAGGAGTGCTAGCAAGCAGAGACTGCGGGGCTGGGAGTTTGAGTGGGTTTGCAGAGAAAGGCTATGTAGCGGGGTCCCCGAGTTACAGGATACCCCAAAGATGTACCCGAGAATCAGGTAAGATTCTCGGATACATCGCAGCACAGTGCTCTGGGCAAAATCCTACCCTGGAAACGTTTTTGCTACTCACCGCCAGGATTCCCTGCTTCAGCACAGACCAGAAAGGTAAAAACGGAGCATAGGGGATAATGGTTTCCCCAGAACGGTACAGGGGTCCCTAGCATAAGGGGGGATGCCCAGTTCATGCCCTGTCTTGCTGAACCTGGTATAGGGGTTTAGGGGGTGCTCCAGCTATGTGATTACGCTGCAAGGTTTTTATTTGTGTGTAAAGTCTAAAGTCAGGTTTCTATAGTGTGGCAGGGATGAAGCTAGTAAAAGTAGACAGTATATCATCTTATTCCATCCCTGACATCAGAAAGGGAACTTAGGCATTTTTAGCCCAAGATACAGGGGAAAAGCATATTTTATTAAAGTGTACATTTAATACACGTATATATGTTTGATGCACTGTATATGAGCTGTGCAATTTCCAAGTCCGTGGTTCTATGAGACCAGATGGCTACCAAGCTTGGTGCCACTGAGTCTGCTCCGGATCTGGAGTTGAACGCCTCAGGGATGCCAAGGTGTTAGAACAGGAGAAGTACTGCAGTTATACTTGAGTACCCCCGTCCTGGTCTAACAAAGGGCTATCCGGCAACAATTTGCCCAACCCCAGACTTTGCGGAGCCTGGCACAGCAGGGAGGCTCAATATACTAAGAGGCAGAGGTGCCAGGTTGGCACATGCCCCTTAGCAGAATTGAAATCGGTGATAGGCTGGCAGAGGAATTCCCACGCGCTGATTGGCTGAAGTGGTTTGTGAATGGGACTCCAAAACCTATAAGAAACCTTGCAGCCAATAAGGACCTCAGATTCCAAGCACCAAACCATCAGTGGCAAATTTAAAGATGCTCTGGCAGAAAAAGACGCGAGCCGGCTTCAGGGATTTCAACTCAAGAAATTTTCTAAGTCCCGCTTTTCAGGGGCCAAATTCTGAAAACAGAAGGTAGAGGTCGCGGCTGGAATTGCATGCCGAATTGCGCTCCAGGACTTTTGTGAGTACCTCCCGGTCATTGGAAAGGACTCGTACAGACTTAATTTGTTAACATTTTGTTCTAGGAAAGTTTCGTTTGTTAGCCCAGATCCCAGTAAGTGTGTTTTTCATTGCAAATTGTGATCCTTTGTGTGTATGTCTTTTCGTGGAATAAATGACAATTTTATTTTACCGCCTTGTCTTGCTCAATCATATGATCCCGATATAAAAGGTGTTAATAACACTGGTCTTCCGTGACACCTAGCTACCAGGACCTCTTTTTGAGAGGTCATATTGGGTTAATGGTCATAGCTACCAGGAGAGACCATCTTGGGGTTCTGATGGCATAGCAATCGGGGACTATTTGATGTAGGCTATATTGGTTATAGCTACCAGGTGCTCTGTTTTGAATAGGACCATATTATGGTAGTTAACTTTACAGATGTAAAAATCCCTCCGTGGCCTTGACAACACAGATCCAAGATTGCCACCTACAGCCTCATGGCCTCCGTAATCCAAGATTACCTGCATGCATCTCCATATAGCCATGAGATTTAATATGGATTAGTGTGCTCATGGTATAAAGACACAAAGAGGTCTATGGAGATGTCCGCTGGCTGCCATCTTGGATTAGTGTGATTCTGGGTACAAAAACACATCAAGATGGCCGCCTCCTCTGTTCCTCTACTAGCTATGACCTCACAGATTCAAGATGGCCACTTCCAGACCTTTACATGGCATCACATATCCAAGATGACTGCCTCCAAACGTATCCATAAAATCACTATTCCATGACATGATGGCAACCTCCAGACCCCTCCATGTAGCCATGACCTTCCTAATACTCTTGTAGTAGGCAGTCTCCAGGTGTGTCCTTGTAGCCAAGATGACGACTAGTCCAATATGGCCTACTCCAGTATTCTGGTTGTAGCCATGAAATTACACATCCAAGTTGTCCATCTCCAGACTTCTTCATACAGCCATGACCTCACAAATCCAAAAGAGCCACCTGCAGTCCCTTCCATGAGTTTACTAATCCAATATGGCCACCTTCTCCAGGCGTCTCCATGACATCACACATCCATCTGCAAAAGATATGGCCTTGTAGCCAAAGCCTGGAAGGGAGGTTGCATGGGTGAGCATTTTATCCTGTACTGTAACCCCCTCTCCTTTTCTCTTTCCTGTCTTCCCCCAGCTGTCGCCGGAAAACGCTGAGGAGTATATAGAGTATCTGCGCTCAGCGGGAAGGCTAGATGAGGCAGCCTCCAGACTGGCTGCCATTGTAAACCATGATGGCTTTGTGTCAAAGGAGGGCAAGTCCAACTACCAGGTGAGAAAGTGAACAGACGGAGAGACCAAGTGTAGAGAGAGAGAGAGACACCAAGTGGGAGAAGAGGGAGTGAGTGGGAGGTTAGAGAGACCAATTGGGAGGAGAGCGAGAGGGAGGTTCAAGAGACCAATTGGGAGAAGAGCGAGAGGGTGGTTCAAGAGATCAATTGGTAGAACGTCGAGCGAGTGTGAGGCCGAGAGACCAAGTAGTAGAAGAGCGAGAGGGAGGTTCGAGAGACTGGGGGAGCAAGTGTAAGAGCGAAAGGGGGGTGAGAAACAAAGTGTTAGGCGAGTGGGGAGGGAGATAGTCATACAAGAGGAAGGGGGCTTTTATGATCACAAGAGAGGCAGCAGGGAGAATGAGTTAGGAGGGCACGTGATAAAGGGGGCAGACAAAGATAAGGCATTATTATTGTATTAAGGGATAGGTCTGGCAGTGGGTAGGGTATTAAGCTAGCATCTACCCATTTTCTCCCCCCTCTAGCTGTGGCAGGAGCTGTGCACACTTCTCTCACAGCACCCGGGCTCTGTACGCACCCTTGATGCTGGGGCAATAATCCGTGGTGGGCTGACTCGCTTCACAGACCAGCGGGGCAAATTGTGGTGCGCACTGGCTGAGTATTACACCCGCAGCGGTCACTTTGAGAAGGTAACATGTCCTAGATGTGCTGGGCTCTGTGCACCCCCCTCCCCACCTCCGTCCAGCCTAGAGGTGCCAGACTCTGCAACCCTTTGGTTGAGATAGAGGTGCTTGTGCTTTGCGTTTGCCGTAGAGGTGCCTAGCTTTGCCGGGCTCTGTATACTGAGTCATAGAGGTCTCTTCTCCAGGCCCGTGATGTGTACGAGGAGGCAATTCAGACAGTCACCACCGTTCGAGACTTTACCCAAGTGTTTGACAGCTACGCTCAATTCGAAGAGAGCGTCATTGCGGCTAAGATGGAGACCGTGTCTGAGCTGGGGAGAGAGGAGGAGGGTAAGGGAGTGAGTGAGCTGGGGAGTGAGACGTGTATATACAGAGGAGCGATGTGTACGCTGGGAGAGTCTGTGTGTATATTTGTAGATTTCTCTATATTTTTCTGTCTCTCTGCCCAGATGACCTGGATCTAGAGCTGCGATTGGCTCGCTTCGAGCAGTTGATGGAGCGCCGGCCCCTGTTACTCAGCGGGGTGCTGCTCAGGCAGAACCCACACAATGTACATGAGTGGCACAAGAGGGTGGTACTGTACAAAGGCAAGCCACGAGAGGTATATACTGTGTACGTAATGCGTGCGCGCGCGCGTGTGTAGATAGATACGGGGAGCCCACGAGCTGATGCTTAAATGTGTATATTTAGATACAGGGGGCTGAGGCTGTAATATGTAAATAGCTTTCCATCCTCTCACTCTCGTGCCCCCGCGACGGATAAGTGCACCCACACTAGCAAAGCATGCTGGGGTGCGCTGCAACTGGTCGCGGCGGGGACAGACAGGAGTCAGTCAGTCAGCACTGTGCAAAGCACCGGCGCCAGGGTTTCCATTTTAGGTTCCTGGGGGCGACCGGGAACCTGGGATTTTCTCATCCCTACTATAATATGTTTATAGATGAGTCTGACGCTCTGATTTCTGCTGCTTGCAGATTATAAACACCTACACTGAGGCTGTTCAGACCGTCGACCCTGCGAAGGCAACTGGGAAACCCCATACTCTGTGGGTGGCCTTCGCTAAATTCTATGAGGACAACGAACAGATAGAAGACGTGAGTGGTGTGTGTGTATAAAATACGTGTGTGTGTGTGTGTGTGTGTGTGTGTGTGTGTGTGTGTGTGTGTGTGTGTGTGTGTATACATGTCTGAGTTAGTGTAAGGCAATAACACTTCTCACAATAACAATAATTACAAATGTATCTGTGCCACGCATGCGTGCACCACTCGTACGCACAGTGCACCATGCACATACACACTGCCCGCACCCCGCACGTGCACAATGTAAAGGGGATCCTGGCACCAAACCTTTACATTACCTCTCGATGATGGAAGTACCCGCCTTCCCCAGAGAATCCGTTTATCCCATTCCCCATCATTGATGTTCAGTGATAGGCGAAAGTAAGAAACTATTATATAGTTGAACATGTTTCTTTACAACACCGTTGACTTGTAATAAATGGAAAAAACTAAATACCTTCCAAATGATACATTTATAAAGTGAATGTCTTTCGTACTGAACAGATATTTATATCTTTATACAAGTGTGTGTTTGTGCACGCATGCACGCACGTGTGTATATGATTCAGAAGTTTTGGACATCGCAAAAGTATGGAGAGACGTATGATAGGTATTACCCGGAGACAGGAAAGAGAGTGAATGGGCTCGCAACCAAACAAAAAAGTCTGTGACATCAACACACGGGTGAAGAAATTAGAATGGCGGTGGGCCGGAAATATCGCAAGAATAAATGACCATGACAAAGATGGTACTTGACTGGATTCCAAGAGAAATTGAAAGACCAAGATGACGACAAAAAGGAAGATGGGAGAATGAAATCAGAAAATTAGTTGGAGCAATGTTGAGAGGCTTGCAAATGGAGAACCTTCATCCAGCAGTGGATCAACAAGGGCTGAAGATAATATAGATGTGTGTGTGTGTGTGTGTGTGTGTGTATATAAATATATCTCCATCTCAAAACCAGGCTCGGGGAATCCTGCACAGAGCCGCTCTAGTTCAGTATACACATGTGGATGACTTGGCCTCTGTCTGGTGTGAGTTCGGGGAGATGGAGCTGAGACATGAGAACTACGAGGAGGCGCTGAGTTTACTGAGGGTGAGGAGGAGGAGGTTATTGACAGGGTGGACTGGAGGAGTGCCATTGGAAAGGGGGCAGAGCCTGGTGGAAGGGTGCGAAGTATAAATTGTTGAGGGGGCGAATCTGGAGACGGTGCTAAGTACATTGAGAATGAGCGGTGGGGCTAGGCAGATGGGCGGAGCCTGTGGGGAGACTGGGTCGAGGATTTGGCAAGGACAGGACAGAAAGGGGGCTGAACTTTGAGAAATGGGCGTCACTGCAAATGGGTGGAGTCGAGGGACATTGCCCCATGCCCAGGGGAGACATGCATGACGCTGATTCTCCCCTCAGAGAGCAACAGCGGTCCCGGCCCGTAAAGCTGAATACTTTGACTCGTCGGAACCTGTCCAGAACAGACTGTACAAGTCTCTCAGAGTGTGGTCCATGCTGGCTGACCTGGAGGAGAGCCTGGGCACCTTCAAGGTACTTCTGCCATCTTTATTTCGCCCAACGGTTATTTCACCTCCCCCCTTTTCAACTTCCAGCATTATTCTCACCCCCACCACCTGTTCCACCAACCATCTGTATTCCATCTCCTCCTCCTTTCTGCCATCTTTATTTCACCCACTACCTCCTCCCGCCATCTTTATTCCCACAGCCACTATCTTTAAAAAAACCCTTGGCCATTAAAATAAACTGTTTGGCGTGAATATATTAATAAATATATTGTTAATCTGATGATTCCTTCTCATTATCCCCCTCAGTCCACTAAGGCCGTGTACGATCGAATTATTGACCTGCGTATAGCAACCCCGCAAATTATCATCAATTATGCGCTGTTCCTAGAGGAACACAACTACTTTGAGGAAAGTTTTAAGGTAAGGGAAGGCCTTTTGGGAGCAACAGACTCTATGGGGACATAGCTCCCTTCAGTCTGGTATATTGTGATACCCTGTGGTGAGCAACAGGCTACATGGGACATAGCTCCCTTCTGACTGTCACTGTGTTACCCCCTCTGTTTCCAGGCCTATGAGCGTGGCATTGCCCTGTTCCGATGGCCCAACGTGTATGACATCTGGAGCACTTACCTCTCCAAGTTCATCGCTCGTTACGGGGGCAAAAAGCTGGAGAGGGCGCGGGATCTGTTTGAGCAGGCACTGGACGGCTGTCCCCGCAAGTTTACCAAAAGTAAGAGGGGTGGACGCTCCAGCAAGGGGGGAGGGCGGGGAAATCTCTTGCACACCTCCGCATTGATGTCACACTGGTTCTGATGTCACCAGGGGTTCCCGTTGACTAAAGATCTGTGATGCTGGCAGAATTAATGTGGGGTTGTGGTAATGACAGGCTAGTGTTTTTGGTTTTACATTATCTCTCCTTTGTATGTATGTCTTTATTTATCTAGCGCCATTGGCGTACATAGCGCTTCACCTTTCTCCCCCTTCCCTCCCCCTCTCCCCCTTCCCTCCCCACATCTTTCTCCCGCTGCCTTCTTTTTGTCTCGCCCTCAGATATCTTCCTCCTGTATGCCAAATTGGAGGAGGACCACGGCCTAGCCCGCCACGCCATGGCTTTATATGAACGAGCAACTCAGGCCGTGGAGCCAGCCGAGCAATATGAGATGTTTAACATCTACATCAAGAGGGCAGCGGAAATATACGGGGTCACCCACACACGCAGCATCTATGAGAGGGCCATAGAGGTACCGACCCCCTATATACCCGGCTATCTTAAGTTCTACATTGGGGTCTATTGTATGTAATACATTTATACTTGGAGATGCATTCTGGGAAGTATTTTAAGCTTTGTAAAGTAATACAGGCACTTTTAGGGTCATTATTATAGCTGGTAAGCAATCAAATTATCTTGAGTAATATTGGGGACATTTTGAGGGGTGTTAGTGACATTTTTAAGGGGTGTTAGAAAAGGTTTGAAAGGTGTTCTAGAAATGTCAGACACAAAATAAGTTAGGGGTGAGTAACAAAGTGACAAACCCCCCTCCAGTGTACAGCAAATAAAATCCCACGTTCACATCTCAGGTCTGCATCTCTCACTCTACCCATTATCTCTTGGCATCCAGTGCTTCCACTGCAGCTAGGGATTCTGGGTAAAGACATGCAAATGAGCTCTGACACAGCGTGTCGAATTTTGCTGCTTGTGTATTTTAACATGGGACCCCTATAAGTATCTGCCTGCCGTATTACACGGCATTTTTCACAACAGCCTGGGTTAAAGAATAGCACAGCCAGTAAAACCACCTCACAGGCGGCTACTTCATCCTTTTCGGGGGTCTCATTCATGCGTGGTTGGTTACTGGCCTTGCAATGTGAAGCTGGAAGTGGTTACTAGTAGGTACACAAAGTGACAGGAAGTATTAGAGCCTGTGTAAGGCCGCGCTTATAGTGACAGCGAGGTGACAGTGACGTCAGGCTGCGCTTATAGTGCCAGCGAGGTGACAGTGACGTCAGGCTGCGCTTATAGTGCCAGCGAGGTGACAGTGACGTCAGGCTGCGCTTATAGTGCCAGCGAGGTGACAGTGACGTCAGGCCGCGCTTATAGTGCCAGCGAGGTGACAGTGACGTCAGGCTGCGCTTATAGTGCCAGCGAGGTGACAGTGACGTCAGGCTGCGCTTATAGTGCCAGCGAGGTGACAGTGACGTCAGGCTGCGCTTATAGTGCCAGCGAGGTGACAGTGACGTCAGGCCGCGCTTATAGTGCCAGCGAGGTGACAGTGACGTCAGGCCGCGCTTATAGTGCCAGCGAGGTGACAGTGACGTCAGGCCGCGCTTATAGTGCCAGCGAGGTGACAGTGACGTCAGGCCGCGCTTATAATGCCAGCGAGGTGACAGTGACGTCAGGCTGCGCTTATAGTGCCAGCGAGGTGACAGTGACGTCAGGCCGCGCTTATAGTGCCAGCGAGGTGACAGTGACGTCAGGCCGCGCTTATAGTGCCAGCGAGGTGACAGTGACGTCAGGCCGCGCTTATAGTGCCAGCGAGGTGACAGTGACGTCAGGCTGCGCTTATAGTGCCAGCGAGGTGACAGTGACGTCAGGCTGCGCTTATAGTGCCAGCGAGGTGACAGTGACGTCAGGCTGCTCTTATAGTGCCAGCGAGGTGACAGTGACGTCAGGCTGCGCTTATAGTGCCAGCGAGGTGACAGTGACGTCAGGCTGCGCTTATAGTGCCAGCGAGGTGACAGTGACGTCAGGCTGCGCTTATAGTGCCAGCGAGGTGACAGTGACGTCAGGCTGCGCTTATAGTGCCAGCGAGGTGACAGTGACGTCAGGCCGCGCTTATAGTGCCAGCGAGGTGACAGTGACGTCAGGCCGCGCTTATAGTGCCAGCGAGGTGACAGTGACGTCAGGCCGCGCTTATAGTGCCAGCGAGGTGACAGTGACGTCAGGCTGCGCTTATAGTGCCAGCGAGGTGACAGTGACGTCAGGCTGCGCTTATAGTGCCAGCGAGGTGACAGTGACGTCAGGCCGCGCTTATAGTGCCAGCGAGGTGACAGTGACGTCAGGCTGCGCTTATAGTGCCAGCGAGGTGACAGTGACGTCAGGCTGCGCTTATAGTGCCAGCGAGGTGACAGTGACGTCAGGCCGCGCTTATAGTGCCAGCGAGGTGACAGTGACGTCAGGCTGCGCTTATAGTGCCAGCGAGGTGACAGTGACATCAGGCCGCGCTTATAGTGCCAGCGAGGTGACAGTGACGTCAGGCTGCGCTTATAGTGCCAGCGAGGTGACAGTGACGTCAGGCCGCGCTTATAGTGCCAGCGAGGTGACAGTGACGTCAGGCCGCGCTTATAGTGCCAGCGAGGTGACAGTGACGTCAGGCTGCGCTTATAGTGCCAGCGAGGTGACAGTGACGTCAGGCTGCGCTTATAGTGCCAGCGAGGTGACAGTGACGTCAGGCCGCGCTTATAGTGCCAGCGAGGTGACAGTGACGTCAGGCCGCGCTTATAGTGCCAGCGAGGTGACCGTGACGTGAGGCCGCGCTTATAGTGCCAGCGAGGTGACAGTGACGTCAGGCTGCGCTTATAGTGCCAGCGAGGTGACAGTGACGTCAGGCTGCGCTTATAGTGCCAGCGAGGTGACAGTGACGTCAGGCTGCGCTTATAGTGCCAGCGAGGTGACAGTGACGTCAGGCTGCGCTTATAGTGCCAGCGAGGTGACAGTGACGTCAGGCCGCGGTCGCTGGAAAAAATCAAATTGAGATGATTTCCCTGCGATCGCGACCGAGCCTTCGCTCCGTCGCGTCACACTTACTATAAGCGCACACGACGGCGCTGTCGCCGGCGCTCTCAGTGCAGTCTACGTTAGTAGAATTATTTCTTTTTCTGGGACGTGTTTTTCCATCTTTTTGGAAAGTACTTTCATATTGCTGAGAAATACATGATTATCTGGAAAGGAGTTGTAGACTTTCTGGGAAATACCTGATTTGTTTGGGAAGCTGTATAGAAAAGTAGGGTCGAACATTTTGGCCTTTTGGAGATATCTAGAGAATTGTTGCCCCATTTTCATAGAATCAATCTCTTTCGTTCTCGTTCTCTCGTTTTCTCTCACGCTCTCTCTCATGTTCTCTCTCTCTCTCACAGGTGTTACCGGATGAGCAGTCTCGTGAGATGTGTCTCCGCTTTGCAGATATGGAATGTAAGCTGGGAGAGATTGACCGAGCCCGTGCTGTCTATTCCTTCTGCTCCCAGATGTGTGACCCACGGGTGAGCCCCTCTTACAATTTTACAATTGTAATGCTGTCATTCTATCCCCTTCACGGGAAGGAGGTTGTGTGCATAATATCGTGATCACTTCTAGGACAGTATATCCCCTCCCAACCATCTTACATGTGGTCACTTCATCTTCTCCCTACTGTAACGCTTTATCCCCCCATAACTAGCTCTTTATTTCTGTCATACATCCCCCCCGTGTCATCATTTTGGCCTCTACAATATCACTTGCTCGACGACTATCCACACCCAGCCGAATGTGGTTACCAGCCTCTCCCTGTTAAACAACCCGTTCCCGCTCCTCCTAAATCTCTCCCAGGGAGGAGTCGTGCATCATGACTGTCTAACACCTCTTTGACCGTACTCTTTCTCTCCCCACCCCGCCCCCTACAGCTGACAGCTGGGTTCTGGCAGACGTGGAGAGACTTTGAGGTGCGTCACGGGAACGAAGACACGCTACGGGAGATGCTCCGTGTAAAACGCAGTGTACAGGCAAAATACAACACGCAAGGGACATTCCTAGTGTCGCAGAGACTGCGAGCGGAGGGAGCAGCAGCCAGCGAGGACAGCCGGGGTATATACCGTCAGCCTGAGAGTTGACTGTTTATATAGTGTGTCCTCCAACGTATGTGTATATCTTTAATGTCGCTCTGTTACAGAGCCAGTGGATGATATGAAGGCTCTGGAACAAAGAGCAGCGTTTGTAGCTGCTGAAGCGGAAAGAGATAAACCGCAAATGAAGGACAAGATCCTGTTTGTCAGGTGAGTTGTTCAGCCCTAGAGGTGCAGGGCTGTTGATCTCCTATCCAGCTCTAGAGGTGCCAGGCTCTACCTCTCCCACGCCTAGCCCTACAGATGCATTGTTCTGCATCTCTTCCTCCCCATTCCTATAGGTACCAGTGTCTGGGTTGCAGAGCCTTCTAATCCTACAGGTCTCTCTTACCTCCCCCCCTCCTGCAGGTCAGATGCCTCTCGTGCGGAGTTAGCTGAGCTGACACTTCAGACGAATCCAGACGAGATCAACATAGGGGAGGAGGAGTCAGAGGAGGATCTAGAGCCAGACGGTGAGTTATTCGTACAGGGAGTTGTGTGGGAGCTGTATAAGACGGGGTGCTGTGGAGTACAATATTAGGCTAAGCTCATACACTCTACTTGCTTGCGAGAGTGCGAGCTCTTAGGCCGAGCTCAGACAGGCTACTGCGCATCTGCGCCTCTCTGCTGGGCGATGTGTGCTCATCCCCAGCAGACAGACTGACGCGATTGGAGGCGGGACTTTTAAAAAAGTGTGTGATTGGCTGGCGAAGTACACGTGACACGGCACTCGCTTGAAATAACAACTTGTCTTCAAGTGCAGCAGCGACAACACTTTACTTGGGCGCCGGGGGTCGTTTCCCGTTTGAAAACTCCCACCCACCAAAGCGAAAGAGTGGCGAATGTGCGCGCACACGTCGCATTGAACTCAGCCTTACCTTGCCGCGCGCTTGTTGCAGAAGCGACGATCCCTGCTCACATAGTGCTGGGGGCGGGGTGGACGCGTCACGGAGCCGATTAGCCCTCTTTGGCTGAACTAGTTCACCTGCCGCTGACGTCACGCATCAGCAGTCTGAGAAGACACAATTTATTGTCTCCTCAAAACGCTGCCGCGTCAACACACCTTTTTGCCTGCTGGCGCATGGCTAACTGCTCTAGCCAATTACTGAAGTGTGCGCTTGACGTGTACGCAGCAACTCCGACATTAAGCTCGGCCTTAGTGGGATGTGCTATGCATGTGCCGTGGATTGGCTAAATTAAGTATGGATTGTGTGTTTTAGTGGAGGATCTGGGATTAGTGCGTGTGTGTAGAGGTCGAACCGGAATTTATATAAAAATGTGTTCGCCTGTGTGTGGAAGGAGCTGCAGTTAGTATGGAGTGTGTGCGTAAAACAGGTTTTAATACAGGATGAGGGGGTGGTTATGGTTAGTTGAGGATCCAATGTTTGTGCAAAAGAGGAGCTGGGAATGTTTACTTCCTGAGTGGTATCGAGTAATCAGAGGGTGCTATATTCACACACACTCTCTCCTCGCAGAGGTTCAACTGGAGCAGAAGTCGGTCCCTGCTGCTGTTTTCGGTGGACTGGCTGAAGACTAACCCCACCCACTGCCTTCCCACGGACTCCCCCCAATAAAAGACAAGACACCAAATTCTCCTCAATTCTTTTTATATACAAATAATTGCAAAATCATTTAATATAGATATTTATAATAAATCTGTATGTATATTATAAATACAATGAGCAGGTGGGGCCCTTTGGCTCCCACTTATCATTAATCTGTAGCGATATAAATACAATGATACATCAGTAGTTTCTTGGGTGCAGCCCAACTCATCACAGGTGTGGCTTAGACATCTGAGGAGCCAAGGCCCCTTATTTTCAGTAACTCAACCTGTATGTTAGTAATAAAAAGGTGGAACTTCATGTGGTTTGTTCGTCAAGCTTTTTTCAGGGGAAGGGCAGTGACTTTGGGCGGTCGGGCTACTCATCTTTATTTGCCCTAAAATCTATATGCATTATTAACATGTATAGTGTGATTTTTGCATCTTTACACAGGGGGGGGGGGAGGGGGTGTCGTCATTAGGGAAGCCAGTGTTTTATTTGAATTTTTTTTATCAGTTCATTAGTGCTAACAATGAAGACAAAGTGACATGCATTTGAATTTAGGGTTGACAGGGTGCACTTTGTTTCCATACACCCCTGTGAAGCCTTTGTGGGCAAACTGTAGCAGGGGGGTGGAATTTAATAGGAAATGTTTCATTTCCAGGGTTTTAATTGGTTTTCACAGAAAGTGTAGGGGTGTTTTTTTTCCTGTTAACCTAAAACTCCCTACATATAAATCTATATATTTATTTTACAAAGAACGTGAACACCAGGAAGTTGCGCACGGATGGGGTTTGGTTGCTTAGCGGCAAGTTCCCTCACACCATTTAAAGAACGTAACTAGCTTTATACAATTACAACCAACAGGACGAGAGGGAGGCAGTTACTTAATACCAATTTTTTCCACCCATTGGGGGAAGGGCATTAGGCAGTAAACCATAACTGCCCGTGGTCAGCAGATCTACCCCCCAGGAAAGGGTAGGTGTGGGCAGTTAGTCTTAAAGCAACCTTTTTTTTTTATATACCCCTTACTAGGGAGGTGTAATTTACATTCATAGGCAGATTAGTCCCTCCCTAACCATACACAGTAAAGTGTGCAATAATCCTTTGGTGGGTTACATGTTAACCCCTTGCTGCCTAGGGCAATTCAGGCAGTATGTACCCAGTGATAGTATTTTTTTTTAAAATTTAAACTCCAGGGGAAAATGATATAAAAGGTCATTAAATTATATAGGAACCTCTTGGCAGCTGGAAAAGAGCAGTGGGGCAGCTCTGGGGGTTAGGGGTACATTTCTCCCTTCAACGGCAGTGAGGAAAAAAAGGACAGAGGAGTTCATTGGCCTTTTGATCGTTATGCAGTCACAGTTTGTACATGTGATGTCACAGAGACAGACGTTCTGGTTGTGCTATAACTGCCACCTGTAATGTCACATCCATGCTGTGATATTAGCAACACCCACATTTCACCAAAAATCATACATGGTTCCCTCGGTAAGGTAAAGGAAGAAGTAGCTACCCCCTAGGAGAAAATATTGGAGGTCATATACATGCAATGTATTGCAGGAGTCCATTTAACCCCAAACAGAGTTTAGGCTATCTCCCTCCCCCCTAAGAAAGGATGCTGGTCCTTCCCCTGACACCTACAATCATCTACTTTTGGCAATTCACCACCAGCATTATCAAGGCTGTAATTCATTTCTAAATAGTGATTGCCACTAGAGCTTTAACCCCTTTGCAAAGGTAATACCTCAATGTAAGCTTGGCCCTACTGAGGCTCCCTGGGAACCCAAATGCATTGAGAAGTCAAGATAGCTGCATGGATCCAACCTGTGGGTAACCCAATGCCTAAATGCCCTGGAGCTATGACAACTTCCCACAGACTAAGAATGGAAGCCCTGACAAGACCCACACTAGAGCAACAACAGCCCCATCTGGGGCAATAAAAAGGTAGTCAAGAGCCCCAATTGTAACAAAGCACAAGTACCATATGGTATCACAAAGATCATGGTTGAACATTTGCTTGTAAAAAAAAAAAAAAAAGAAGGCATTCAGGAGGTGGGCACAAAGTGTGGCGGTTAATCGAAGACTGAGAAACCATTCCACAAGGGATCCAATATATCTTAACTCCTTGTTAACCCTTCCTAAGGGCAACAAAGAATGTGCCCTAATTACGAGGGTTTTAAACATCTGACTAGTGCACTTAAAAAATAGGGTTATCATCCTAAACAAAAAAAACCCAGCCATAGAGCATTATAGCATCCCAATACCCCATAAAGAAGGCACCCAAAATGGTGCCCAGTAATTGTAATGGTGGCTGCGAGATCCGACCTAACCAATGATGTGGGTACAGGACAAGAAGGTAAGAGCAGAGGGGCGCCAGAACAGCCCAGTATTTGGCAGCAGCATGGCATATGAGGCAGTGGTCACTGGACTTTCCGAGTATGAAAAGCATGGAGTTCTAAGATGAGAAGAGTGTAATGTAAAGGGCAGCATGGTGCCTGCTTTAATTAGGCAGTGGCAGGTCCTTTTTTGTATGGTCCAAGCTACCAGGCTGACAAGAAAGTGGGCACCTATTGGGTCCAGTTAGAAGGGGCAGCAGGTTAAGGATCCTTCCCAAAATTGGGTTGAGTGGATATAGCCATGATACCACCACCAAGACCCAAGTTCAGAAAAGGTAGTGGGCATACAGACTTGGCCTAAAGAAGGTGCCAAAGGCACCATGTGGGCACAAGTTGCCACGGGGCAGTAGGTGGACCATAATAAGATATACATTTGGGCAGAACTAGTACCATTTTCAAAGGGCATTAGCTGGGTACAGATTGCCATGGGGCAGAGGAAAGCATGTACCAAGTTGACCTAAGATGAGACCGACTGGGCCTAACGCCATGGACAGGAGGCACAACCTTGGCTTACATGAGAAAATGTAGTGGACACCATCTGGGCAGAGATTGTGAAGAAGCAGTCACCCAAGTTGAGGTGGTGGCACCAAAATCATAAGGCACCAGCTTAGCCTAACTCCAGAATAGGCAGTGGGAACCAGCTTGGCCTACATTATGAAGGGGCAGTGGGCACCATGTTGGCCAGATTGACAGAGCAGAGGACAGCCCAATGCCACCACTTGAGAAGGTTGCAGCAAGTTGACCTAAGTTGACATGGTCAAGATGGCACCAGCTGGACCAGAGTCCAGTAAGGTGAACGGGCACCAGTCAAGCTTAACATGAAAAGTAAGTGGAGATCATTAGGGCACAGGCTTAACAGAGGATAGCCAGTTAACCTCAATTGAGAAGATGGCAACAGCTTGGCCTATATTCTGAAAGGGCAATGGTCACATGCTTGGCCTACATTATGAAGTGGCAGTGGACACAGGTTTACAAAGCAGAGGGCAGCCAGTTGACCCCAGCTAAGCTGCTGGCACCTATCTGACCTAAGGTAATAAGACCAAAATGGCACCAAGTGGGCCCAAGTAGAGTAGTACAAGCGGGCAGCAGCTTCACCTATATTATGAAGAGACAGTGGGCACAGGGTGAGCAGAGAAAAGCCAGTTGACCCCAGTTGAGAAATGCCGAGATGGCACGAGACATTATTCGGTTGAGAAAACATCACTTGGGTGTGCTTGCCTTCTTAGGCGTGGTGGGCCTCTTGGTCTGCCAGAGGTGGCCCTGGATGGTGAAGGCATCAACACTCATGGACATGGTCTTGCTGGGTATCGGGGTAAAGCGCTTGCGGTCAGAGCTGTATTTGTAGATGCCCTCGACCATGCCCAGGCAGATGGTGCGGGGGCCGTACCCAGCCAGGCGGGTCAGCTCCTCAGTCTCACCGGAGAATGTGTAGACAGCCCGAAACTGGCAACTGGCGTCACGGAACAGTATCAGGAAGTGGTTGGACGGGCTCTTCTCAATGTCCTGAGGAGAGAGAGAGAGGGGGAGGGGATCCTATAAAACTAAAGAGAGATCTGCTGGAGGGGAGAGCACCTGGATTGGAGAGATCTAAAGTTGGAGAAGCCCAGTATCTGTAGGGCAGGACAAGGAGGAAGGAAGTATATACAATGTCCATCTAGGGCTGGGCAGGGACGTTTTTTTTCAGCCTCTCACCTCTAGGACCTTGTTCTTCTGTGGTTCGTTGACCTTCCCTGCGAGGCAGCAGTGAGACAGAGCATTGTGGATAATGAACTTGTTAGACTTCGCACTGGGCTCTTTATATAGACGGGGACCTGAGGGGGAACAGAGAAATATAGCAGCGAGAGCTCACAGGCAACAGAAAGATAGCAGTGAGAGCACACGAGCGAGAGAGACAGATAACCCAGCTCGTCACAGTTACCTGTATACTCTGGAATAGACGCTGGGGACGATGCTGTGGACCCAGTGTCCCAATCCTTATCACCATTCTGCGTAAAAAGGCGGCTGGGAGACATCAGACCAGAAGGAGAGACCGCTCTGAGAGAGAGAGGGAGAAAGGGGTGAAGGAAAGAGGGGGAAAAAAGTGTGAAACGGAGTAAATATATAATCTATATGAACATTGCTCTAACTCATACGATTTACAAGGTTTTAAATCAATACTGGTCACACACTATATTTGCTGTCTCATACTATATATTAACTCAGAGGTTCTCTACTCCAGTCCTCAAGAGCCCCAAACAGGTCAGGTCAATCAGTACTAAAACAGGGATATCCTGAAAACCTGACCTGCTAGGGGGGGGGGGGTCTTGAGGACTGGAGTCGATAACCCCTGCATTAACTAGATGACATATTAGCTGCCCCACACTGTACATCAGCCATTTCACACAATACATCAAGTAGATGGCATTAGATGACTGTCACATATTGTAGATTAATCTGTCTTACTCCATACATTAATTGATGCATAGTGCGAGACCGTGGTACTGTATGTCATGTTAGCTGTCACACAATGTATTTAGCCAACTCACACTATACATTAACTACATGACATATCCGAGTCACACAACATTTGTATGGGATATGTTGGAATTTGTTCCGACAATGCTTTCCTCTTTAATGGCAAAATGTACCACAAGCTTTTAATGAACAGTAATAGGCACTACATGCGCTCTACTTTATAAGCTTCCCACCATCCCAAGTAAAAATTGTCATAAAGTATTCCAGGAGAATATGACCATATTTATGGCCCGCTACATAGACGACATTCTATTTCTATGGAGTGAGACAGTCAAACTTTTCAATAAATTTGTCATCACAATAAAATTGCAATGACCTTAATTTCAGAGTCACCTCAGAGATCCACTCCCCAAAAAACAATCATTTTGGGATTTGGAGATTAGAACGTATGAAAGTAAATCCTTACAAACCACACAGAACCTCAACATCTAGCTAATGGGATCAATTCATAAGGGTGAGATGGAACTGCTCGAAAAGTCAGAGTTTTATCAAACAAGCTCATATAATGCAGAGCAGGTTCCTAAAAAAGGGGTTACATCAGAAATTGTGCGAGATGGGCCTTCAATAAAGACAAGAAAACACCTATAGACACACTTCTGCATGGTGAAATCAAAAGGAATGAAAACTTGTGCCACTGGTTTAAGATAAAACCAATACACAGCCATATACACACCTGCTCTCCCCATGCCTCCTGCCAACTCTTCCCCTACTAATGGTTTTAACCTGATTTAATACTGACTAACCTTAAAACTCGCCTCACAAATCAAGCATCCCAATAGCCTGCACTCATGGCTATTGTCCCATATCCACAGTCACTCCTACCAACCATTGTGGCCAAGCACTGCCATCTACTGTACTTACTCCCTCACCTGCTGTCGCTGTAAATCTCCCATCATATCACTTAGATTGTAAGCTCTTCGGGGCAGGGATTTCCTTTCCAATTGTCTGATTTTGCTGCACTTATTGTATTATTATAATTCCCTGTACTGTATTCTTTGTGAAGTGTCAAGTACACTTTTGGCACTATATAAATAAAGATGTACATACATAAAAAAACATCTATGAAAAAAAGGAGGAGACTGAGAAGAGCTCTACAACCATAGAAAAAATGATAATAAACAACCTAATATCAAATATAATAGGGGGTGCACCCACGAGCAAAACAGAATATCTATATTGTAATCTATAAAAAAACATTTTTGTAAACAATGGCACATCCTCTTGGAGGACGATGACTTTAAAGAAGGGCTTGACTGAACACCAAGTTTGGTAAGTAGACGGTCCAAAAACAAGTGATTGTAGACAAATTGGCTTCAGACAGACAGACAACAGGTTCATATAAATGTCACAGTTGTAAAGCCTTCCAGCACTTGGCTCCTAGCAAGTACGTCAACTAGAAGGTGACAAGAACATACAATATACGTCACGTCAAACTCTAAACCGGCAGGAGTTCTACACATAGAGGTAAGTATTTAAAGTAGCAAGTATGTTGGCAAGACCCGCCACCAATATTGCAGACGCACACTAGGAAAATATTGGCACCATCGCAAACAAGTGTGACACACTGATCTCTCCACGTGAATGAGGTCTATGGAGGCGATATTGGATGCCTAAAGTTTATGGGCATTAGCCACATACCTCCCAACAGCAGAAAAGGTGGCTGAGATAACCAACTTCTTAGAAAAGAATCGAAGTGGATATAAATCACAAAAAAAAAAGTCTAGACAATGGTCTTAATGACAGTTTCCAAATTATTTATTTGAGTTTAACCACCACTGTTTGGCCAACAGACATTAGCCAAGGGTGGTTTCATAACCTACTTTATTGCTCAACACAGCCTCTAAAGTAAGAAGGACTCTCAATTAGGTGCATTACTCGCTAGTACTAATAGCCATGAATGGGGTAATACATCCTGCTTCATGGGTGAACTTACCAGATCTTCAGATAAATATGCTTTATTTTGATCTGCCTCAATAAACAACAGAGACCGAGGGAGACCTCCCTCTACTGTCTCACTAGTGCAGTGGTGGCTTTCAGGGGCTTCCTCTGCAACCGCTTACCACCCCAGCAGTCTGCTCTCCCTCTCACCCCAGTGCAGAGAAAGAGGAGATATTGCTGGTATGAATCGCAGAGTCTTCCCACTCCCTGTGCTGCCTAATGGCCGTGCTAATCACCCATTCCCAGTGTAAGGCTGCGATTATAGCGTCGGCAACGTCGCATCAAGACAAATGCATTGTCGCCATCACGCGTGCTGCGGTCGCTGGAAAAATCAAAGTGACTCGACTTCCAGCGATCGCCACCAAGCCATCACGCCGCTTCTACTACACACACACCACACACACACCACACACCACACCCCACACACCACACACACCACACACACCACACACACCACACACACCACACACACCACACACACCACACACACCACACACACCACACACACCACACACACCACACACACCACACACACCACACACACACACACACACACACACACACACACACACACACCTACAGTGGGCCGCCCTTAGGACAAGGCGAGCAAGGCGGTTGCCTTGGGTCCCGTGCTCCCTCTTCCTGTTGGCGCTGGGATCCAAATTCTGCCCGACAGGAGAGGAGGAGAGAAATGGAGAGGAGGAGATAGCTGGAGGGAGGAGAGAGCTGGAAGGAGGAGAGAGCTGGGGACGAAATGACGCTACAGGAGGCGGAGTCCAACTTCTGGCATGCCGCCTTGGACCCTATCGAAGGTAAGGCCCGGCCTGCACAGGAACCAGCTATACAAGAAGGGGCTCCAAGGAGGAGCAACCGTGCTCTCAGCCGCCCTCTGCAGCTGCACGTTCCCCTCCATTATAGCAGAGCAACTCCGTTCTTGCCAATACTGCCCCTGCCTCCTGACACTGCCCCCTGACACTGGCCCCGCCTCCTGATACTGGCCCCACCCCCTAATAGTTACCACGCCCCCAAAACCGGGACATTTGAAAGATTTTAAACTTTAAAATGGCAGATTTTAATAAACAAAAGGAATAATTTACAAAGACAATATTGGGATGACCTTTTTTGCAGGGGAAAAATAAATTAGAAGATAAATGGGCAGTCTTTAAAACATTGTTAGAAAAGCACACTTATCAGTGTATACCCTTGGGTAATAAGTATAAAAGAAACAAGTCTAAGCCAATGTGGCTAAATAAACAGGTAGGGGAGGAAATGGACAAGAAGAGGCAGGCGTTTAGATTCTTAAAGTTAGAATGGACGGAAGTATAATTTCAGAATTATAAGGAATGTAACAAATTGCAAAATTGGAATCCAATTAGCCAAAATTGAAAATGAAAAATGCATTGCATTAGTTATTTAGTAATAAAAATTTAAAAAAAAGGATTAGAAAAACATTATATAGGATCCTTTCAGTGTGAGATGGGCAGGCAAATCAGTGGAGATAAGGAAAAGGCAGAGGTATTAAATGCATAATTTGCCTCTGTGTTTACCAACGAGGTGCCAATTGCAAAGATACTGCAACGGGAGGAAGCCAGAGCCTCTATAGTAAAGAACAATTGGTTAAATGAGGAAGCAGTGCATAGGCGGCTTCATAAAATGAACGTAAATAAAGCACCTGGCCCTGATGGCATGCACACAAGGGTTCTCAAGTGCAGTAATAGCCAAACCATTATATTTAATATTCAAGGACTCCATTTCCATAGGCTCAGTGCCACAAGATTGGCGGGAAGTAGATGTGGTGCCTATAATTAAAAAAAGGACCTAGATCACAACCGGGGAATTACAGACATGTAACCCTGACTTCAATAGTGGGGAAGCTACTTGAAAGTTTAGTACAGGATAATAATCCTCCTCTCCCCCTTCCCCTTCCCCTTCCCCTGACCCTCCGCCCCCCCCCCTCCCCACTCTTTATTCTTTTCTTTTTCTTCTCTGTCCCTGCCGTTTTTGGACTAATTGATTCACAATGTTTTTAACAAGTTTAACTCTTCTCTATTTGTTAGTTAAAATAACATTGAGATATGGCTGACATGATTATATGAACAGATTAAGTTGGTAGTTCAATATTAATCACAATAGTCCTAGATACCAGGTTCATTGGGAAATATTGCATAGAGGTTGTTTTTATATTATCCCTGATTATATTACATTTAATATATCATATCTGGCATTTAGAAAACCACAAAATATATATAACTATACAATGAGAGCTATATGTGGTGCTTAAACATGATTTATTGTGAGCTGGATACAATAAAATTAATTTGATATATCAGGGGTTAAATTTAAGTCCATTTTCGCGGGCTTTTTTATGTTTAAATATGCAGGCTCAGACCACATCTCCCCACTCCAAGATGAAGCGCTGATTCTAGCGTGAAACGCGTTGAGGGGGAGACTGTGGGGTAGCTGTGTGTTCGTGAGGTCCAATAAAGTTTTTGTTCTAACCCGGAAGTGCCCTGGAGTTTGTTACAAGCTGTAGCGCCGGATTACTTTTTTCCTATAATAATCAGGAATACCTAATGGCTAACAAAAGCAACGAATAAGGTTAGTTTGGCATGACCAATCCTTCATAAATCCATGTTGACTATTACTAATAATTTTGTTATCCATTGGGTATTACTTATCTTGACTCCTTAAGAACTCTTGGATGTATGCCATCGGGGCCAGGTGCCTTATTTACTTTCATTTTATGAAGCCACCTATGCACTTCTTCCTCAGTTAACTAAATCCTCGGTTTATTCAAATCTGCCTAACGTTTAAAGTCTTTGTTGAACCCAAGTAATCTGTTTTTGATAATTTATTTCAAATGAGACCATGTTATGATCACGGTTACCCAAATGTTCCTGGACTTGATTTGTTATTACTTCTACATTGTTTGATATTACCAAATCCAGTATTGCCCCTCTCCTTGTTGGTTCCTCAATAATTTGGGTCATGTAATTGTCTTTAAGCACCCCCAAAAAACGGTTTCCTTTCATTGTAATGCTAATCTCATTGCCCCAGTCTATGTCGGGATAATTAAAATCACCCATTATGCAAACATGACCTCGTTTTGATGGCTTCTCCATTTGCAAAAGTAGTTTGGCTTCCTCAATCTTACAGATATTTGGTGGTTTATAGCATATTCCCACAAACATTTTCCTTATACTTTTACCTCCGCTGCGAATTTCTATCCACAAGGTCTCTACATTGTCATTATTCCCTTCATAAACATCTACCCTTATAATAGGTTTTAGATCCGGTTTAACATATAAACATACTCTTCCTCTTCTATTTGCTCGATCCGTCCGAAAAAGGGAATAACCCTCTAAATTAACTGCCCAGTCATGAGTTTCCTCCCACCATGTTTCAGTAATGCCTATGATATCAAACTGATACCTTGTCGCTGTTAATTCAAGCTCCCCCATTTTATCGGTCAGGCTTTGTAAGTTTATTTCAGCCTGTACTATTATCTTATCTGCTTCTGCCTTTCTGCGCCAATTGGGTTTAGTCTTTAGAAGTTTTCTAGTATTATCTGTATTTAATATGGGTGTCTCCCTCCATGCCCCCATTCTACCTCCATGACCTCCTGCTATCTCTGCATCCCTATCTCTTCTATTTAGTTCGTTATCTGTTTCTAGCCCCTTCCCCCAAGATTAAAATCTCCTCCAACCTTTTTAACATTCTCCCCCCTAGCACAGAAGAATCCCTCTTTATTGAGGTGCAATCCGACCCTAGCATAAAGATTGCACTTCTCAGAATAGAAATCCAAGTACTCTAAAAAGCCCAAAACCTCCTTCCAACTCCACTTTCTTAGCTAAGCATTAACCTCCCTAATCTCCAATGGTCTCCCTGGGGTAGCGCATGGCAATGGTATTCTGTGAACACTACCTCAAAAGCTGCAGTTCAAGCTGCCGTTTTTTTTTTAATTATTATTTTTTTTCCATTCAATATGTGCATTAATACAAATCTGCACACTGACAAGCGATTAGTTAAGTTACAGATCGATCCGTTCTCCTGTAATCGATCGCTTGCTCAGGGTTATTTAATTCAGCTCTTGCACAGCATTGTGGGCAATGTAGTCCTGCAATATCATGTGACTGGGCAGTTACTAGATACGAATGGTGCACTGCTAGAGAGAGGGCAGGGCTCAAGAGCCAGAGCCTATCAGAAGGGGAAGGTTCTGTGACTTTGGAAATGGTTTCTATAGAAACAAAAATGCTTCCTACATTAGAAACATAAAATGTCTTTAAAAATTGTTTTAAAAAAAAAAAAATATTAAAAAGCTAGTATTTT
This sequence comes from Ascaphus truei, assembly GCF_040206685.1. Lineage (NCBI taxonomy): Eukaryota > Metazoa > Chordata > Amphibia > Anura > Ascaphidae > Ascaphus > Ascaphus truei. The sequence goes on from NC_134502.1 coordinate 12,700,130, forward strand.
CTCATAGTACAGAACTGATTAAACAAAAATAAACACATGTTGGATATTGCTGGAACTGCTGCTTGAAGGCGTTTCATATTCTCTGGTGAGAAATAATACTATTCTCCCTTCCTTCGTGTTTTCATTTATTAGAAACAATTTTTACTTGAGATTATTAAAAATTATGTTTTATTTTAGAGAGAGATTTGAGTGCAGTATTCGCAATCTTCTCGTGCTTGCGTTAGTTTATTTTGTGTCCATCTCTTTTGCACTCTGCACAAAGACAGTATCGTTGAGCTTCCACTGAAGAAGCGTGCGTAAGTCATGCATAAGTCATGCGAAACGTACATCGGGACCACGGTGGCATCTCGGAGGGAGACGGCTGGACAGACTATCCAGCGACAGAACGGGTTGTATCGCGCTGTTTATTTTTTTCAGTACCAGAGAAACGCCAATGATCCTATTCGATACTTTAGAGACACTGTAGCTACTTTGACCAAGGTTGGATAGACTGTGTTATTGGATGCATTACAACTACAATATCTCTGAACAGATACATGGGCTATATTGTGTAACATTGTTGTCTGGGTGACTGGAGCTATGGCTACGAGCAGCAGATCACTATATATGCATATACCTCTTCACCACTCTGACTATAGTTGTTTTGTGAACTTTGTATGCTCCAGTTATACATTATGAGTAGAGGCATCCCATTCCATGGATTACAGCGGATACTATCTAACCACGTGGAAGAATTACAGGGTGACAACCCATATCTGGTTCTATGAGAGTGGAGTACACCACATTTTAAGATAGGCATTTAGGTTGCTACACTTTCCCAGAGCTTCCCTCTGTTCTGGGAACGCTGGATCACTATGCAACCCTAAAGCTACATTACGTGCACGGGAATAGACCGAATGCCACTGTTCAGTATCAGTGCCGTTAACCCATTCATATCTCTCGCTCGAAGTATTCAATATGGGCAAATCATCGATAAAAAGCATTTATACATACAAGTAGACCGGGTCATAGGTGGACACTATCCATAGATATGACCATTCAGCCCACAAGCCGCCTCGCTATTGGGGATTTTTTATATCTCGTTCACTGTATATACTAATCACTTCCGTCGTTATTGCCGTTTTGAATAGAATATTATTTTGCCCACTGGGCCTTTGTATGGAATTCATTATGTGCCTCTCGGCTACAGGTGCAGGGGTCTCAACAACAGCCGAGTCTGACCACTAAGGGGATATTTGAACCCCTGGACACACTTAGTCCACGTTCCTTGTTGACACACTAGAGAGCATTTATTAGGTTCTATAAGTGATCTCATGATCACTATCTTTGCTTCAAATTTCCGTCATATGCTTTCCCCTATTTGCACCTGTGTTTACCAATATGACATCCTACTGCATTTAGGCGGAGCGGTTTTTGGTCACGTTTTAGTGTTAACAGTGCGAGACCAAACAGATCATCTATTTAATGTATAGTGCGAGACAACATATCATAGTCATTAGCAGTCTCACTATACATTATTTAGTTGAAACATTACTGTCACTTATTGTATAGAAGTGGTCTCGCACAATACATTAACTGGACGACATACTGTACCAATGTCACAATGCATATACGTTGTCACACCCTCTCTCACACTATTACCTATGTCAGCTATCGCATTGTAGATTAGCTTTCACACTATACATGAACTAGATATACATACATAGTTACATATACATAGTAGATGAGGTTGAAAAAAAGACTTCCGTGCATCAAGTTCAACCTATGCTAAATTTAGACAACAGATACTTTATCCTATATCTATACTTATTGATCCAGAGGAAGGCAAACAAAAAACCCCATTAAGGGGAAAAATTAATTCCTTCCTGACTCCAAGAATTGGCAATCGGATTAATCCCTGGATCAACATCCTTCCCATGTATACTTATTTGGTATATCCCTGTATACCTTTCCCATCTAAAAAGATGTCCAATCTTTTTTTGAACAAATCTATTGTATCTGCCATCACAGTCTCCATGGGTAATGAATTCCACATTTTAACTGCCCTTACTGTAAAGAACCCTTTTCTTTGTTGCTGGAGAAATTTCCTTTCCTCCAACCTTAAGGGATGGCCCTGAGTCCTTTGTACTGCCCGTGGGAGGAATAGTTCTTTTGAAAGCTCCTTGTATTGTCCCCAAATATATTTGTATATAGTTATCATATCCCCTCTTAGACGCCTCTTTTCTAATGTAAATAAATCCAATTTAGCTAGCCTATCCTCATAAATTAGAATGTCCATCCCCTTTATTAATTTGGTGGCTCTTCTCTGCACTCTCTCTAGTTCCATAATGTCTTTTCCATGCCATGTCAGACACTGTATATCAGCTGTCTCATACTGTACATTAAATGGTTCTTTCCCCTCATATAGAGGTAAAGGGAAGGGTTCACAATGTAGTGTAGGAGCTGCATTTTTAGTTATACCTTGATGTTTGGTATGCAGGCTTATGACGCTTTGGCCAAAGGGTTAAACTAATTAACCAAGTAATTATTATTGTAGTATTTAAAAACGTTATACTTACCATATAGGTTTTTCAATTGGATGTAGCATTGGGCACCCCTGTCTTTTGTTGTATACATTTGCCACGTTCAGTAGCACTCTTTTTTGACATAAATATATATTCATGATGTGGTGGGTGTAGGAGTTTGAGCTAGCTAGGAATGTGTGTTAATCAATTTCTGACTGGTAACAGTTGTTTGGAAGTAGGGGGCACCTCCCATCAGAGCTCACTCCTCCTCACCTTTTTAACTTGGGAGGTATTCTCACTTTGATGCAAGAACAGGACCTACTATGGTTCTTTCCCCTCATACAGAGGTAAAGGGAAGGGTTCACTGTGTAGTGTAGGACATGCATTGTTGGTTATACCTTGACGTTTGGTATGCAGGCTTACGACGCTTTGGCCAAAGGGTTAAACTAAATAACCAAGTAATTATTATTATTATTGAAGTATTTAAACTTTATACTTATTACCATATATGTTTTGTCAATTGGATGTAGCATTGGGCACCCCTATCTTTTGTTGTGTACATTAATAGTATGAGACAAAAATATTGTACATTACCTGTACCACATAATCTTACTGTAGCTGTCTCACAATTGCCTATCCCCTATACTTTATCCTGTGTGTCACTGTGTCTGTACCTTGATGACCTTGGCGACTTCTTTGCTGTCATGCTGCCATTGTCCATCCCCACGGTGGAGAGAGACATTGTGGACTGAGAGTAAACTTTACTGAGCTTAGAACCTGCAAACAAAGCGCAGAGCGTCACTACACCCCACTTCTGCAGAGCATCACTTCATCCCTTCCCTTAAAAAGGCACAGAGCGTCTCTCAACTCCCCTCTACAGAGCCCCTTAACTCCTCCACAGTCTCCCTCAACCCGACCCTGCAGAGCATCTCTTAACCCGCCCCCCCCCGCAGTGCGTCCCTTAACCACTCCATTGCCAAGCCTCACTTAATCTCCCCTCTCACCACATCACTGCAGTACTTCACCCACCCTGTTTCCTTTCCTGCCACTACAGTGTCCTCCTTGCTGCAAATCACACTAGGCGGGTTTCCTTCCCCACCATCTCCTGCCCTTGAAACATTCCATCCACAACCCACAGTGGAAGGCAATCTTACCCAGCAGGCCTCGAACAGGGCTCCTGGAAATGACTGAGTCATCGTGGAATACGGTTTTGGGGCGAGGTTTTTTGACGGCCCGGACCGTCATGGGCTTCTGCCGAAGGACCTTGTCCAGATCATCCATGATCTTCAGCTGGTGCCGGTGATGGTACTCCTGCCTCGTGAAGTCACCGCGGCGTGTCACTACGTCATTGTCCCTGTGGGGCTGCGATTCCTCCTCCTGCCGGCTTTGGGAAAGATGTGGATACGAGAATGAATAATATCACATTGCAGGATAACAGAGACAAAAGGGAGCTGTGCAACATGGAGTCTGTCCCTCCTCCCAGAGGGTGATACAGCCTGTACCTCCCCCTCTGCAGGATGACACACACACACACCTGGCATCATCCTTCTTTTCTTTCTCCTCGTCCTGCCACTGTTTCCTTTTTTTTGCTTCCGCTGCCCTCTTCTGCTGCTTCTCTAGCAGGGCTGCCCGTCTTTGCGCCATCTCGTCCTCCGTTCGCTCCTCAGCCTGGGAACCCAGAGGGTGTGAGGATTCAAATGCAGACACACCAGACCCTCCACTGCCACGGCAGCATCATCAACCAATCAGAATGCTTTGTTTTACCAACTCTGCAGGTTCAGATCGAACAACTGTTATATCAGTGGGGGAGATTTCACCCACAGAGCCCTGATTGGCTCAGCTTGCTAACAAACACACATGGAGCGCCTGTCCCTACCCTCTCTGCTCTTGAAATGTTATATTCAACCATAGTTCATGCAGGAGAGCTCAGCTCACATTTTAATCCCAAACAGACACTGTACTATGTTTATAAAATAGGGCCCTGACTTAGAGAAGTTTTTAGGGTCAAATGTTGACATTTTATGGGGTAAAGAGGATGCTCAGTTACAGATTTATATTTATACTCAGTCAGGAGACTGAGCTCTTATGGGATAAGAGGTGCCCACATAATAAAGGGGAGCAGAGAGGAAAATAAATGCCTCGTGAGGTGTGTGGGCCAGGTCCACTCCTCACCTTGAAGAAGAAACCGACTCCTCTCTGCAACGCTTCCTCCTCTCCAGGCGTTCTGTCAAACAAGTCCCCATCCTCAACCTCCAAATCCTCCACAGCCCTCAAGTCAGACAGTGGGATCTCTATCAGGCTCATCCTCTTCCCCTCCACCACTTCCCCAGCAAGGGGCCCCAAGCCGCTGCTTTGCGGAACCACCGAGGCTACAGGACGCAGGTTCCCATGGCCCTCTAGGGCCAGGGTAGCGTCCTCCTCTCCCTGCTGTACATCAGAAAAGTATATAGAGGACCGCGTCTGGACTGGCACCTTGCTGGGAGAAAACTTGCGCAGATGAGGTATGGTATCCACGTTTTGCGGTGGGGTCAATACCCTGGTGAGATGCGGGATCTTGAGTTCAGCTGGGCGAGCATGCTTGGGGCTCTTGGGGGCAGTTGGAAGGGGCTGGAGGGACCTCCTGCCACAAGGCTGTGGCGACTTTGGTGTCCAGCGAGAGGGCGACTGAGAGGGAGACGCTGGGGAGGAGGAGCGTGGGACTTGAATCTCACGTGTGAGGCGGGTTGGAGGGGAAGATTTGGGATGATGGGGAGGGGGCGAAGGTTTGGGAGCTGGGATAGGTTTGGAAACTGTGATAGGTTTGGGACCTAGGATAGGTTTGGGACCTGGGATAGGTTTGGGAGCTGGGATGACCCAGGCCTTGCTCTCCTTCTTCATCAGCTTTTGCTGCTGATCTGACAACCTTTTCATGTCCGATTGCAGGGAGGTCAGTGCCGTGTTAAGCTTCGCAACAGCACGATTGTACTCTCCCAAATTGTCATCCAGCCCGTCCTTGGTCACCTCCGGGGAGAAGCTGACCTGCTTCTCTTCCAGGTTTCTTGACAATGCTTCCTGCATCGTCCAGTCATTCTTCTCCTCTCCTCTACCTGGTTGCTTCCTCCCTTCCCCCTCTCCTTCCTTGGGAAGACACTCAACCGGTGATATTTTATCCTCCACTCCCTCCTCCTCCGCCTCCTCCCCCTTTAGCTGAAGGAAGGCGCTCTTGCCAAGACGCTGACGGTGCTTGGCAAAAATGGCTTCAATCCTCTTCTTCTGGGCCTCAATGGCCCTCCTCTTCTCCTCAAGCCTGGCACCCAGCTGGTTCATCTCTGAATTCAAGGCTGGGCTCTTCACAGGAGACTCATCTGCCTTCTGAGCCCACGTGGTTGTGGTAGAGTTGGCTGTAGAATTGACAGACAACAAAGGCGGGGAACCTTCCGAGTTCACCTTGGCGTCCAACTTCTTCTTGCGCTCGGCAAAACTGGTCATTTTGGTGCCCGAGCCAGGACAGGAGTCTGCCTGGGAGCTGAGCGAGCTCCGGCTGGACTCTTGAGCTTGCCTGGTCTCTTCCGCATCAGAGTCCAGGCTGTTGTCCCTTAGCACAGAGTCATCATCCCGTGAGAGCCTCCTAGAGCCCTCATGTATCCTGTACACGCCCAGATTTGGGGTCACCATTACCACTTCTTCATCCTCCACTTTCGGGGGTTTGGGCTCCTCAGGGGTGTGAAGGTAAAATCCGTCTGGTGCCCCCTCCGGGACTAGTCGGGTCTCTGAGCTGTGAATAATCTGCAGAGCCTCCTCAATGGTGGGGAGGTCTGTCTGTGCCCCCGGACTGCCCGCAGGTTTCTCCTGGGTGTGCGGATCCGTAGGCCCCTTCCCTGTGAGCGGGACCTTCTTGAACGTGCGTGCCGGGGCAGGAAACTCTGTGGTGTCCTCCGGTGGGGTGTAGGTGGCCCGGCTTATGCGTTTGGGGGAGGGCGGAGCATAGACTGGCGGGGTGAGGCTGTCTGAGCTAACGGAGCGCAGGATGTTCACAGGATTTCCCATCACAATGTCGATATCGCTGTCCAGGCCAAAGGGAATGCTGAAGGAAACTGCCTGGGATAGGGGGTGGCTGTGCGGGGAGCAGAAAAGAGAGATCAGAGGCCTGGAGAGAGCGTGAAGCTCTAACCCTCAAGTGCATCACCTACAGTAACCCCATCGTGATTCTGCTGCATCACTTAACCTCTCAACCTGCAGAGCGTTGCTTAAGCCCTTTCCTCCACTAAGGAATGCAGAGCATCACTTAACCTCTCCCCCCCGCAGAACTTTGCTTAAGTCCTCTCCGAGACACATTGCATCTTAACCCCTTACACCCCTCTCTGTAGCAGAGTATTGCAGCCCTCCCCACACCTACCTCAAAGGGTTTTTAGCCCAGGTCTTTCCGAATCCTTCCATGTGAGACATGGAGGAGGAGTGAGGCAGCGACCCTGCCAGAGAAAGGAAGAAAGGGGAGAAGTCCCAGTTGTGGTAGCCATCTTTAAAAAATTGTGAACAATGGTCTACAATCAATATAACAGCAGCATAATCTGTGACACCACAATGCAAATTAATTGGCCACGCCCTCACACTAGCCCATTATAAATTGCTTTACCTGGGGTTCTCGGTGGGTGTCGGAAGGTAAATACAGGAGATCCTCTGAGGAAAGACGGGAGAGAGAGATTGAGAGACGGGAGAGCGAGATTGAGAGAAGGGAGAGAGAGATTGAGAGAAGGGAGAGAGAGATTGAGAGAAGGGAGAGAGAGATTGAGAGACGGGAGAGAGAGATTGAGGGAGAGAGAGACGGGAGAGAGATTGAGGGAGAGAGAGATGGGAGAGAGAGATTGAGGGAGAGAGAGATTGAAGGAGAGAGAGGCGGGAGAGAGAGATTGAGAGGCGGGAGAGAGAGATTGAGAGGCGGGAGAGGGAGATTGAGAGGCGGGAGAGGGAGAGAGGGAGAGAGACAAAGAAAGAGAGAGAGATGGGGAGATTCGGGCAGGGGGAGAGAGAGAGACGGGCAGGGGGAGAGACACATTATATATAACACACACACACAAACTATATACAATAGAAAGAGGAAAAAAAAAACAGAGATCTGTATATTCACGTTAATAGTCATATGCATAGGTATCTATAAGTACACATGGATAAATACACCCAGGCCCATACACGGACAAAATAATCCTGCTGTGACAGTTTAATGTGTCGGAGAAGCTGTTACATGACTGAGCACTTTCCCATGTATACTCACCCCCCACTGCGTGCACTGGAAGGGGGCGTACCCTCACTGCATGGGTTCAAGTCTGTAAGAGAAGGATACAAGAATGGATTCATTCTTGTATCCAGCATCAAGCAGAGGCACATCAAGTACCCCAGGACAAGTGGGCATCAACCAGGGCACTGCACCTGGATATCTCCTTCAGATCACAACAAGGTATTACCCATTCAATATTGACGTTACATATTCTGGACCCTAGGACGTGCTCTAAGCCTTACTGCTGTGCTATGTGGGATTGATCCAGTTGAACGTCATTACATGGGGATCGTTATACCTATATATCTTCACACCGATACCGGAGGGGTACTAAGTTGTGGACATTCGTTCTTTTGTGTATATACCCAGATATCTGCCATTTACCGGTTTTTTGGAGCATCACACAGTGTTTTGATACTGTAAGAGAAGGAGACCAGTGAGGTGGAGAGTGGCACATTTGGTTCTAAAGGTGCTAGGCTCTGTATCGTCTCCTCTTATTATAGCCCTAGAGGGGCTCAGTGTTGAGCCATAGATGGTCCCTGTAGAGCCCGAGAAGGGGGTCGCAGGGTTCAGCACTTATTCCTAGAGGGGCTTGGCTCTGATTAGCCCTAGAGATGCTGACATACCTTTGGGTCGGACAAACTCCGGCTTGGTGACTTCGAAGCAAAGATAAAGATCAGCTAAGAGAGCGACGAGGTTCACCTGAGAGACAGCACAAGAATTTTAGAGAGCATGAGCAAGGGGGAAGAGCAGGGCGCGCCAGACAGAGCGAGGGAAAGGAGGAGGCACGCCAGACAGAGCGAGGGAAAGGAGGAGGCACGCCAGACAGAGCGAGGGAAAGGAGGAGGCACGCCAGAGAGAGGAGGAGGAGGCGCACCAGAGAGAGAGAGAGAGGGGGGGAGGAGGAGATGCACGACAAAGCAAGGGGGGGAGGAGGAGGCGTGCGACAGAGCGAGGGGGAAAATGAAACGGAGACATCTCGATAAAGTAAGTTTGAAGACAAACTTGCTCACATCAGAAAGAGGTATGGGGGTAAGGGAGGTCATGCGTTCTCACCCTCAGTGCTTGGGGTACATACAGCAGGTCCTCCAAGGTGAGGGGGCAGGAAGGGGGCAGGTGCAAAGCGCAGAACTCTCTCACTAGCTGCAGGTTATAGAGACTGTCAGCCACCGACATGGTGTCCTTGAGACAGACATCTGGGGAGAAGAGCGAGACAGTCAATTGACTTGGTGAGACTGTCCCAAACATTCAGCCTTCACAGAACTTCCTTCCTAGTCCGGCTTTACTGCTACCTTTACTAAATCTACCCTCATCTCACTCATTGACCAGAAAGTCAGGTACACCATGCGAAGGGCCAATCCGTTTGTCTTCTAACTCTACCCCATAAAAAAAAAAAAAACTAGGTTAAAGCAAGCCACATCAAAGAGGAGCCAAGCTAAGCCCCTGGTGAAATCTATTCTGCCAAACCTGAACTGCAAGGAGATGGACCAGTTTTCCACCTACTAACTCTACCCAAGAGGACCCAGGGTTGAAGCAAGCCACACCCATAAGACGAGTGCAAAACGGTCAGTGTAGCATTGATTTAATTTCATGAGATATAAGGGGGGGGGGGGGGTAATATATGCACATATAAAAAATAAAAAAATTGTTTTTATTACTCCCCCCCCAACCGCCCCGTTATTTATCACTAAATCAAAATCAATACTACACTATGAGGGTTTTGCGCTGGTGTTTTTTTTCTTCTGTTTATCACCACATTATTGTTACTGCCATATGCAGTTTTTTTTGCACTCTGTATAACTTGCTTCTCACCTATAAACTTGAGCGCACCTTTTGTCCACACCCATAAGGGGTCAAGTTCTGCCCCAGAGATCTACCATCTTCTAATCCCATCCTCCGATGACAGATTTAAGACAGGCCCCCCCAAGGAGACTGATCCCTGAATTTGACATCACAGCTCTTCCTTGAAACCTTACCACGCCCCCAAGGAGCCATGAGCCAAGTCCCAAACAAGTCATGTCCTGACCCTGGAGATACAGACTTACCCCACCCCAAAGTCCTTACAACAACCAAACACATACCCTAAGGGCAGGTCCATACTGCCGCAGTCCGCGCGGGGCGTGAACACATTGCCTAAAGGCATTGATCGCGCCCATAGACTACACGGGCAGCAACAGGAGGGGCGTATGTTGCACAAGAAATCAGTTGATTTCTCAGCGCGACAGTCAGGTCACGTGAGCGGTTCGCCCAATGCGGGTCACGTCACATGCCTCTGCGGTGCGGGCTGTATGGCCTTAGCGTAAGAACACTGGTGGGCAACAGGCAAGTACGCATCCCCCCAATCTCCTCTCACCCCATGGTCCCTTTCAACTTGTAGTTTGTCGCGCGAGCATGCGTGGGTGGAGCTACATGCAGGAGCGGATCTACAAAAAGAGCGGAGAATGACAGTGCGCGCGCGAGAGGTGAGGTGGGGAGAGATCGAGCGCGCGCGAGAGGTGAGGTGGGGAGAGATCGAGCGCGCGCGAGAGGTGAGGTGGGGAGAGATCGAGCGCGCGCGAGAGGTGAGGTGGGGAGAGATCGAGCGCGCGCGAGAGGTGAGGTGGGGAGAGATCGAGCGCGCGCGAGAGGTGAGGTGGGGAGAGATCGAGCGCGCGCGAGAGGTGAGGTGGGGAGAGATCGAGCGCGCGCGAGAGGTGAGGTGGGGAGAGATCGAGCGCGCGCGAGAGGTGAGGTGGGGAGAGATCGAGCGCGCGCGAGAGGTGAGGTGGGGAGAGATCGAGCGCGAGAGAGAGGTGAGGTGTGGAGAGAGCGAGCGCGAGAGAGAGGTGAGGTGGGGAGAGAGCGCGCGAGAGAGGTGAGGTGGGGAGAGAGCGCGCGAGAGAGGTGAGGTGGGGAGAGAGCGCGCGAGAGAGGTGAGGTGGGGAGAGAGCGCGCGAGAGAGGTGAGGTGGGGGGAGAGCGCGCGAGAGAGGTGAGGTGGGGAGAGAGCGCGCGAGAGAGGTGAGGTGGGGAGAGAGCGCGCGAGAGGGGTGAGGTGGGGAGAGAGCGCGCGAGAGAGGTGAGGTGGGGAGAGAGCGCGCGAGAGAGGTGAGGTGGGGAGAGAGCGCGCGAGAGGGGTGAGGTGGGGAGAGAGCGCGCGAGAGGGGTGAGGTGGGGAGAGAGCGCGCGAGAGAGGCGAGGTGGGCAGAGAGCGCGCGAGAGGTGAGGTGGGGAGAGAGCGCGCGAGAGGGGCGAGGTGGGGAGAGAGCGCGCGAGAGGGGCGAGGTGGGGAGAGAGCGCGCGAGAGGGGCGAGGTGGGGAGAGAGCGCGCGAGAGGGGCGAGGTGGGGAGAGAGCGCGCGAAAGAGGTGAGGTGGGGAGAGAGCGTGCGAAAGAGGTGAGGTGGGGAGAGAGCGCGCGAAAGAGGTGAGGTGGGGAGAGAGCGCGCGAGAGAGGTGAGGTGGGGAGAGCGCACGAGAGAGGTGAGGTGGGGAGAGAGCGCGCGAGAGGGGTGAGGTGGGGAGAGAGCGCGCGATGGGTGAGGTGGGGAGAGAACGCGTGAGAGGTGAGGTGGGGAGAGAGCGCGCGAGAGGGGTGAGGTGGGGAGAGAGCGCGCGAGAGGGGTGAGGTGGGGAGAGAGCGCGCGAGAGGGGTGAGGTGGGGAGAGAGCGCGCGAGAGGTGAGGTGGGGAGAGAGCGCGCGAGAGGGGCGAGGTGGGGAGAGAGCGCGCGAGAGGGGCGAGGTGGGGAGAGAGCGCGCGAGAGGGGCGAGGTGGGGAGAGAGCGCGCGAGAGAGGTGAGGTGGGGAGAGAGCGCGCGAGAGAGGTGAGGTGGGGAGAGAGCGCGCGAGAGAGGTGAGGTGGGGAGAGAGCGCGCGAGAGAGGTGAGGTGGGGAGAGAGCGCGCGAGAGAGGTGAGGTGGGGAGAGAGCGCGCGAGAGAGGTGAGGTGGGGGGAGAGCGCGCGAGAGAGGTGAGGTGGGGAGAGAGCGCGCGAGAGAGGTGAGGTGGGGAGAGAGCGCGCGAGAGGGGTGAGGTGGGGAGAGAGCGCGCGAGAGAGGTGAGGTGGGGAGAGAGCGCGCGAGAGAGGTGAGGTGGGGAGAGAGCGCGCGAGAGGGGTGAGGTGGGGAGAGAGCGCGCGAGAGGGGTGAGGTGGGGAGAGAGCGCGCGAGAGAGGCGAGGTGGGCAGAGAGCGCGCGAGAGGTGAGGTGGGGAGAGAGCGCGCGAGAGGGGCGAGGTGGGGAGAGAGCGCGCGAGAGGGGCGAGGTGGGGAGAGAGCGCGCGAGAGGGGCGAGGTGGGGAGAGAGCGCGCGAGAGGGGCGAGGTGGGGAGAGAGCGCGCGAAAGAGGTGAGGTGGGGAGAGAGCGTGCGAAAGAGGTGAGGTGGGGAGAGAGCGCGCGAAAGAGGTGAGGTGGGGAGAGAGCGCGCGAGAGAGGTGAGGTGGGGAGAGCGCACGAGAGAGGTGAGGTGGGGAGAGAGCGCGCGAGAGGGGTGAGGTGGGGAGAGAGCGCGCGATGGGTGAGGTGGGGAGAGAACGCGTGAGAGGTGAGGTGGGGAGAGAGCGCGCGAGAGGGGTGAGGTGGGGAGAGAGCGCGCGAGAGGGGTGAGGTGGGGAGAGAGCGCGCGAGAGGGGTGAGGTGGGGAGAGAGCGCGCGAGAGGTGAGGTGGGGAGAGAGCGCGCGAGAGGGGCGAGGTGGGGAGAGAGCGCGCGAGAGGGGCGAGGTGGGGAGAGAGCGCGCGAGAGGGGCGAGGTGGGGAGAGAGCGCGCGAGAGAGGTGAGGTGGGGAGAGAGCACGCGAAAGAGGTGAGGTGGGGAGAGAGCGCGCGAAAGAGGTGAGGTGGGGAGAGAGCGCGCGAGAGGGGTGAGGTGGGGAGAGAGCACACGAGAGAGGTGAGGTGGGGAGAGAGCGCGCGAGAGGGGTGAGGTGGGGAGAGAGCGCGCGAGGGGTGAGGTGGGGAGAGAGCGCGTGAGAGGTGAGGTGGGGAGAGAGCGCGCGAGAGGGGTGAGGTGGGGAGAGAGCGCGCGAGAGGGGTGAGGTGGGGAGAGAGCGCGCGAGAGGGGTGAGGTGGGGAGAGAGCGCGCGAGAGGGGTGAGGTGGGGAGAGCGCGCGAGGGGTGAGGTGGGGAGAGCGCGCGAGGGGTGAGGTGGGGAGAGGGGGGGAGAGAGCGCGAGGTGTGAGGTGGGGAGAGAGGGGGAGAGAGCGCAAGGGGTGAGGTGGGGTGAGCGCGAGAGAGGTGAGGTGGGGAGAGCGCGAGTGGTGAGGTGGGGAGAGGGGGGGAGAGAGCGCGAGGTGTGAGGTGGGGAGAGAGGGGGAGAGAGCGCAAGGGGTGAGGTGGGGTGAGCGCGAGAGAGGTGAGATGGGGAGAGCGCGAGTGGCGAGGTGGGGAGAGCGCGAGTGGTGAGGTGGGGAGAGCGCGAGTGGCGAGGTGGGGAGAGCGCGAGTGGCGAGGTGGGGAGAGCGCGAGTGGTGAGGTGGGGAGAGCGCGAGTGGCGAGGTGGGGAGAGCGCGAGTGGCGAGGTGGGGAGAGCGCGAGTGGCGAGGTGGGGAGAGCGCGAGTGGTGAGGTGGGGAGAGCACGAGATGCGAGGGGGAGAGAGCGCGAGTGGTGAGGTGGGGAGAGCGCGAGTGGTGAGGTGGGGAGAGCGCGAGTGGTGAGGTGGGAAGAGCGCGAGTGGTGAGGTGGGGAGAGCGCGAGTGGTGAGGTGGGGAGAGCGCGAGTGGTGAGGTGGGGAGAGCGCGAGTGGCGAGGTGGGGAGAGCGCGAGTGGCGAGGTGGGGAAAGCGCGAGTGGCGAGGTGGGGAGAGCGCGAGTGGCGAGGTGGGGAGAGCGCGAGTGGCGAGGTGGGGAGAGCGCGAGTGGCGAGGTGGGGAGAGCGCGAGTGGCGAGGTGGGGAGAGCACGAGTGGCGAGGTGGGGAAAGCGCGAGTGGCGAGGTGGGGAGAGCGCGAGTGGCGAGGTGGGGAGAGCGCGAGTGGCGAGGTGGGGAGAGCGCGAGTGGCGAGGTGGGGAGAGCGCGAGTGGCGAGGTGGGGAGAGCGCGAGTGGCGAGGTGGAGAGAGCGCGAGTGGCGAGGTGGGGAGACCGCGAGTGGCGAGGTGGGGAGAGCGCGAGTGGCGAGGTGGGGAGAGCCCGAGTGGCGAGGTGGGGAGAGCGCGAGTGGCGAGGTGGGGAGAGCGCGAGTGGCGAGGTGGGGAGAGCGCGAGTGGTGAGGTGGGGAGAGCGCGAGTGGCGAGGTGGGGAGAGCGCGAGTGGCGAGGTGGGGAGAGCGCGAGTGGCGAGGTGGGGAGAGCGCGAGTGGTGAGGTGGGGAGAGCGCGAGGGGTGAGGTGGGGAGAGGGGGAGAGAGAGCGCGAGTGGCGAGGTGGGGAGAGCGCGAGTGGCGAGGTGGGGAGAGCGCGAGTGGCGAGGTGGGGAGAGCGCGAGTGGTGAGGTGGGGAGAGCGCGAGGGGTGAGGTGGGGAGAGGGGGAGAGAGAGCGCGAGTGGTGAGGTGGGGAGAGCGCGAGTGGTGAGGTGGGGAGAGCACGAGTGGTGAGGTGGGGAGAGCGCGAGTGGCGAGGTGGGGAGAGCGCGAGTGGCGAGGTGGGGAGAGCGCGAGTGGCGAGGTGGGGAGAGCGCGAGTGGCGAGGTGGGGAGAGCGCGAGTGGCGAGGTGGGGAGAGCGCGAGTGGCGAGGTGGGGAGAGCGCGAGTGGCGAGGTGGGGAGAGCGCGAGTGGCGAGGTGGGGGAGAGCGCGAGTGGCGAGGTGGGGAGAGCGCGAGTGGCGAGGTGGGGAGAGCGCGAGTGGCGAGGTGGGGAGAGCGCGAGTGGTGAGGTGGGGAGAGCGCGAGGGGTGAGGTGGGGAGAGGGGGGGAGAGAGCGCGAGTGGTGAGGTGGGGAGAGCGCGAGTGGTGAGGTGGGGAGAGCACGAGTGGTGAGGTGGGGAGAGCGCGAGTGGTGAGGTGGGGAGAGCGCGAGTGGCGAGGTGGGGAGAGCGCGAGTGGCGAGGTGGGGAGAGCGCGAGTGGTGAGGTGGGGAGAGCGCGAGGGGTGAGGTGGGGAGAGCGCGAGGGGTGAGGTGGGGAGAGGGGGGGAGAGAGCGCGAGTGGTGAGGTGGGGAGAGCGCGAGTGGTGAGGTGGGGAGAGCGCGAGTGGTGAGGTGGGGAGAGCACGAGTGGTGAGGTGGGGAGAGCGCGAGTGGTGAGGTGGGGAGAGCGCGAGTGGCGAGGTGGGGAGAGCGCGAGTGGCGAGGTGGGGAGAGCGCGAGTGGTGAGGTGGGGAGAGCGCGAGGGGTGAGGTGGGGAGAGGGGGGGGAGAGAGCGCGAGTGGTGAGGTGGGGAGAGCGCGAGTGGTGAGGTGGGGAGAGCGCGAGTGGTGAGGTGGGGAGAGCGCGAGTGGTGAGGTGGGAAGAGCGCGAGTGGTGAGGTGGGGAGAGCGCGAGTGGCGAGGTGGGGAGAGCGCGAGTGGCGAGGTGGGGAAAGCGCGAGTGGCGAGGTGGAGAGAGCGCGAGTGGCGAGGTGGGGAGAGCGCGAGTGGCGAGGTGGGGAGAGCGCGAGTGGCGAGGTGGGGAGAGCGCGAGTGGCGAGGTGGGGAGAGCGCGAGTGGCGAGGTGGGGAGAGCGCGAGTGGTGAGGTGGGGAGAGCGCGAGTGGTGAGGTGGGGAGAGCGCGAGTGGTGAGGTGGGGAGAGCGCGAGTGGTGAGGTGGGGAGAGCGCGAGTGGTGAGGTGGGGAGAGCGCGAGTGGTGAGGTGGGGAGAGCGCGAGTGGTGAGGTGGGGAGAGCGCGAGTGGTGAGGTGGGGAGAGCGCGAGTGGTGAGGTGGGGAGAGAGCGAGTGGTGAGGTGGGGAGAGCGCGAGTGGTGAGGTGGGGAGAGCGCGAGTGGTGAGGTGGGGAGAGCGCGAGTGGTGAGGTGGGGAGAGCGCGAGTGGTGAGGTGGGGAGAGCGCGAGTGGTGAGGTGAGGAGAGCGCGAGTGGTGAGGTGGGGAGAGCGCGAGTGGTGAGGTGGGGAGAGCGCGAGTGGTGAGGTGGGGAGAGCGCGAGTGGTGAGGTGGGGAGAGGGGGGGAGAGAGCGCGAGTGGTGAGGTGGGGAGAGGGGGGGAGAGAGCACGAGTGGTGAGGTGGGGAGAGGGGGGGAGAGAGCGCGAGTGGTGAGGTGGGGAGAGCGCGAGTGGTGAGGTGGGGAGAGCGCGAGTGGTGAGGTGGGGAGAGCGCGAGTGGTGAGGTGGGGAGAGCGCGAGTGGTGAGGTGGGGAGAGCGCGAGTGGTGAGGTGGGGAGAGCGCGAGTGGTGAGGTGGGGAGAGCGCGAGTGGTGAGGTGGGGAGAGCGCGAGTGGTGAGGTGGGGAGAGCGCGAGTGGTGAGGTGGGGAGAGCGCGAGTGGTGAGGTGGGGAGAGCGCGAGTGGTGAGGTGGGGAGAGCGCGAGTGGTGAGGTGGGGAGAGCGCGAGTGGTGAGGTGGGGAGAGCGCGAGTGGTGAGGTGGGGAGGGGGAAGTGGGAGAGAAGAAAGAGGGAGGGGGAGGGGGAGCGAGAGTTTGAGATGTTATACGAAGCACTTGTATGGGGCAATAGAAGGAGTTATAGGGACCAATTATATGGAGCAGTTATATGGCAACAGATTGTGTGCAGGCCTTTTAGTGACTGGATACATATGATGTTGCCCACCGCTGCCCTAGAAGAGCTTAAACACCCCGCTACTCACCCTGCAGTCTCAGCTCCGCAGGGCAGTAATAATGGATGGTGGCTGCGAGAGCGCTCCCATTTGACAGATCCCTCATGGATGAGACCGTCGGGAAGCAGGGGGTCTGTCTGGAGAGTGCTTTATCCTTCCGATAACGTATCTACCGGAAAAACATTGAAGGGAGAGACATGCATCACCACCCCTGTGTTATTTGAAACTAGCTGTGAAAATAAAATAAGGTTTCACACCCAGCGCCATGCTGCCACATCGCCATACACCCTGCAACGGTGACAACAGGGTTTATCCTTGTATAACATACACAATCCGGTGTTTGAACATGGCATGCAGAAACTACAAAGGTGCGCGCACACAAACAATAAATGCTATACACAGACACATTCAGCAGGCGGCAAAAAACTACAATAATGGAAAAATCCAAAAATAAAAAATAAAAAAAAGGTTTGATTTATGTTAATAGGGGATTAAGAAAGCATCCAGATAAATAAAAATATATACACTGAACAAACCTACGTTTCTTCCTTTTATATACAGATGCAGCAACGAATATCCGAACACTTGCCTTTGAAAATCTGGGGCAATCTCCCAGTAATGCTGCAACATTTCTGTGACATTTCTGCAAACAGACTAATGGCCCATCGGATTAACACAGCAGGGGTCCCTGGCAGTCTCATTAATCCGATGGGCCATTAGTCTGTTTGCAGAAGTGTCACAGAAATGTTGCAGCATTACTGGGAGATTGCACCAGATTTTCGGATACTCGTGGCTGCATCAGTACATGTAAACCTTTTTAATTCAGGCACAGCCAATTCGTTGTAGGGACTTCAAATAAAAGCACTTAAGTCATGTAATTATTTATTCCTGCTCGGCCCTCCGCACTGCCACAGCTGAAGATAAACTACCGGATTACAAACGAGTGCGAAGAGGATTGGTGTACGTGTATGCTCATCTATATATCCCCATCCATATTACCACTGCTGGAGGAAGCCTCCCCAATGACCTTCCATGGACTGTGGTTGCAAGTCTCTTCTCTGCGCTGCTCCAACAAATTTTCTGATTTTATCCTCCCATCTTACTTTTGGTCATCGTCTTGGTCTCTTTATCTCTTGGAATCCAGTCGAGTAGTCCAGCGCCAGCTTGGTGGCGGTGCAGTTGGTACCACAGCACCGGGACCCGCACTCTCCTCCACAACAAGCCGATTGCCGGGGCCTCTATAACGCTCTTACCTTCTCCTCCCGCCATCTCCTCCCAGCATCATGATGGTTCCGCGACATCAAATGGCGTACCATGAATACACTGGTCGAAAACGTTCCTCGAGACACAGTGGAAGGTTCCCTTAAAGTATTGTCTTGTTTCTCCCTCCCATCTTCATCCTCCGATTGAGTTAGTTCAAAAGGTTCCTATCCATTGTTATTTGCCGGCCAAAGTAGACAGTCTTCGACACCTAGTTCTAAGCCATTTATTTTTATCTTTGGTATTTAACAAATGTGTCAAATCTGTACTTTGGTCTTTCTTAGATTCCTATGGAGGCCACATTCTTACTTGCTTTGGCGAGTGGTCTGATATGTTGCTGGTGGTCTTCTGGACTTGTAGCAAAAAAAAAAACAAGGTCATCTGCAAATCGTAAGCGACTCAAATACCCACCACGGATTTTGATTCCTTTTTCTTACCAATCTAATGCCTTGAACAATTCTTCAAGTGTTGCTGTGAAAAGCTTTGGCGACGAGGTGTCTCCCTGCCGCACTCTCTCGCTGATCCTGATTTTGCTTGTATCTTCATGCAACCTAATGGTTGATGTGGCATTCTCGTAAATGTTCTTTAATATATCAATGAACGCTTCTTCAAAACCGTCTTCTTAATGCATCCAAGGCCCGCTGATGTGTAGACACAACCAAATGCTTTTTCGTCATCTACGACCGATTACACACACACACCAAAATATATTTCTAAATCAGTGTCCACACATTTATTAGCAATACATAGTGTAACCACTAGGCGTCCTCATTGCCCACAAGATATTTCTGTCTTGTAGACAGAAGAGACCCATGTTCCATGGAGTCTCTTGTATACATAATATTGTACTGGCTGTACAATATTATATATTAGGAATACAATAGGAAAAGAAATCCCTTCCCCGGGGAGATCACAAACTAAGTGGTATGTTGGGAACTTTACAGAGACACCAGGTGAGGGAATAATTGCAGTAGCCGTTATTTTACAGCTATATCATATATATATCTATATATCTATTAAAAGTGAAATGTTCTTTGTCTGTGGGTCTGTCAGGCCTCTCGCTCTCAGTGGCCTGCGGGGGTGGGGTGATGTCATGGCCAGAGCTACGCAGGCCGTGAGACTCACACCACCCACGCGCCTCGGAGACAGTGGAAACCCACACGCTGTGCACCGCACAATCCAACCGCCTCACACCCTCCACCACAGCCTCACATCCTACACCCACCCGCCCACTCGGCTCTTCTCACCCCGCGGGACCGGGGGGGGGGGCGGGGGGGGGGGAACGACCGCCGGGGACAGAGGTGAGGGGGGGACAGAGGTGAGCGCGCCTCTGACCAATGGCCTACCCACAGGCCCTTCGCGCCGGGGACCGAGGTGGGGGGGGGGGGGAAACAAGCGCCGGGACAGAATAACGCTAAGCCCACACCACTCACCGCTCACAGCCGCCTCACACGCACACAGTCACTCTGCTGTTCTCCACCTCACCCCGCGGGACCGGGGGGGGGAGCGGATGACCGACACCGATCAGGGTGAGGTGGCTCCTCAGCGGGGACAGCCGGAGGCGCCAAGGGGGGAGGGGTTGCCAGGGACAGGGTGACCACAGCGCCAGAGAGAGGGGGGTGGGGAAACAAGCACCGGGGACAGGGGAGGGAGAGAGATGAGGGCCGCAGGAGGGGTGGGGGGGAGAGTAATGAGGGCCGCATGGGGTGGGGGGGAGAGTAATGAGGACCGCAGGGGGGGAGGGGGGGAGTGATGTGGGGTGCAGGGGGGGAGGGGGAGAGTGATGTGGGGTGCAGGGGGGAAGGGGGAGAGTGATGTGGGGTTCGGGGGGGGAGAGTGATGTGGGGTGCGTGGGGGGGAGAGTGATGTGGGGTGCGGGGGGGGGGGGGGAGAGTGATGTGGGGTGCGGGGGGGGGAAGAGTGATGTGGGGTGCGGGGGGGAGAGTGATGTGGGGTGCGGGGGGGAGAGTGATGTGGGGTGCGGGGGAGGAGAGTGATGTGGGGTGCGGGGGGGGAGAGTGATGTGGGGTGCGGGGGGGAGAGTGATGTGGGGTGCGGGGGGGGGGGAGAGTGATGTGGGGTGCGGGGGGAGAGTGATGTGGGGTGCAGGGGGGGAGAGTCATGTGGGGTGGAGGGGGGTGAGAGTGCTGTCTGGTGCGGGGGGGAAACACGGATGTAAAATGTCCCGGTGGGAACGGAGCTTAACTGGGGGGAACCGAGCTGGGAAGGAGGGGGGCAAATAAAGCTAGGAACGGGGGAGGGAAGCGGAGACAGAGGGGGAGCGGGAAAATGTACTCCCGGGCAACACAGGGTATATCAGCTAGTATTCTATATAAAATGATTGTACTATACTTAGGGTTGCCAGGTGTCCAGTATTGAACCAGACGGTCCTGTATTTGGACACACTGTCTAGTAAAAAAAAAATTAGAGGTAATACTCCGATATTGCCTCCCTGGACATAGTAACCTGACCGGCTTGAGGGGCTGCAGGATTTCCGAGCAGGGCTGTTGCTAGGGGGCTGGGCAACTTCCTTCATCCTGATTGGCTGCATTACCCAGTAGCATCCAATCAGGAGGTGGTGTCAGGAGCCTGGGGGTGGGGCCAAGGTGAGGAGAAAACAGCACGGAGCAGAGAGAGGTGAGAGGTGTGTGTGTGTGTGTCTCGAGTGACCTTTTAATTAAATAGCAGCTAGTTATATTAGACATTTAAATATAAAATATATTACACTTTCAAGTATATTTTGAAACCAGAGCCCGAGATTATAAAAAAGGAAGAAACAGGTTTGAAAAGGAAAAAAAATAATAATAATAATTTTTCACAAAAAAATAATAAATTACAAAAGGAAATAAAAACGTATCATTTTGGTAATGCTAGCGTGCAAAATACGTTACCACGGGAGGTTTATTCCCAGACTCCTTTAAACAAAAAGCGATGGCATGCTAAATGCAACGGAAAAGAGCAACGGAGAGTGTCAGGACAGCGCCATAATCAGAGGGAACGACATAATGAGAGAGAGATAGAGAGGGAAGAGCGTCAGGGGCTAAAGCAGTAGCTTCCGTTTCCCAAAAAGTTTAAATTATTTGCAAACGTGAAATAAATTTTTTAAAGAAAATAATAATAATAAAAAAACAATTTTAAAAAGTTGTAATTTTGGGTGTTGCGTTTTAGGTTTAAATGGGAAGAGAAAGTAGGGTTGGAGCGATGCCCGGTTTTCTTGGCGGACAGACATTCGGCATAAGAGAATTCCCTTTCTGCATAATTACCAATGGCTGGTGCCTATGGAGGCCTCAAAAGCCTAATTCTAACCCTTGTAGGGCCAAAAGATAGGGAGATACACACACAATGTCCTTTTTAAGGACGTACTGTCGTTAAAAAGTATTGGCTCTAGTTAGGCTTTCAGGCCTATACATTGGTATTACTGGCTGCTCGAGCCGAGTGTGCCAACCCTGCATTGGCCCTTCTCAGGACTGGATGCAAGGAAGGGCAGTAAAAAGAGAACAATTTCCGTAAATACCAGGTTGCCCTATAAAAAGCCAGAGTTAGAGTTTTTCAGGCCAACACTGGCGCAATTTTAGTTGTCGCTATGGCAACACAGCTCTGGTGGTAAGAGTTAGGCTCTTGGGGCCTACATCAGTCTGACGCCAACTGTTGCTATGTCAACAATAGCATCATTGCCAAGAGTTAGAGCATTTGAGGTCGTAATTTGGTCAATGCAAGCCAGAAAAGTCCAACTCCAGTTGTCACTATGGCAAGAGAACATGCCTAACACTGGCTATTAATGCCATTGTAGATACTCTGAACAAGGATGGGAAGGCACATCTTAAACTCTGGCTGGCCAATGGTGACCTCATCAAAAGCTAGAGTTAGGATTCTGGGGCCTAATCTTGCACAGCTCCTGTCGTCACTATATGGTAACTAGCATTATCAACCAAAGTTAGGCTTTTAAAGCCTACATGTGCCATATTCAAGCAGTTGCTACAGTATGCTATCAAGCGTTTTTGGCTTCTATGACACATCTAACAAACTCTAATTGTAACTATGGCAACATATGTATCAATTTCCAGAGTTATGCTTTTTATATTGGATAAACTCCAGCTGTTGCTTCGGCAACAGTACTATAGTTAGCCAGAGTTAGGAGTTTTAGGCCTACATTGTAATCAGGGGCCAGTTGCCATGGCAATGGCTGGAATCAGACATGGCAAACCTTTCGACCCTACACACAACTTATAAAATAGTATATGGCGGCATACATACGGTGAGAGGATGGACAGGGAGTGGGGGGATGGAGAGGGAGTGGGGGGGGTGGAGAGAGAGGATGGAGAGGGAATGGGGTGGTGGTGTGGAGAGAGAGGATGGAGAGGGAGTGGGGGAGAGTGGAGAGAGAGGATGGAGAGGGAGTGGGGGAGAGTGAAGAGAGAGGATGGAGAGGGAGTGGGGGGGGGGTGGAGAGAGAGGATGGAGAGGGAATGGGGGGGGGGTTGTGGAGAGTGAGGATGGAGAAGGAGTGGGGGGGGTGTGGAGAGAGGATGGAGAGGGAATGGGGGGGGTGGAGAGGGAGAGAATGGAGAGAGAGTGGGGGGGGGGAGGAGAGAGAGGATGGAGAGGGAGTGGGGGGGGTCGAGAGAGAGGATGGAGAGAGGATGGGGGAGGGGGAGGAGAGAGGATGGGGGAGGGGGGGAGAGAGGATGGGGGAGGGGGAGGAGAGAGGATGGGGGAGGGGGAGGAGAGAGGATGGGGGAGGGGGAGGAGAGAGGATGGGGGAGGGGGAGGGGGAGGAGAGAGGATGGGGGAGGGGGAGGAGAGAGGATGGGGGAGGGGGAGGAGAGAGGATGGGGGAGGGGAGGAGAGAGGATGGGGGAGGGGGAGGAGAGAGGATGGGGGAGAGGGAGGAGAGGGTGGAGAGAGAGGATGGAGAGGGAGTGGGGGTGGAGAGAGGATGGAGAGGGAGTGGGGGGATGGAGAGGGAGTGGGGGGATGGAGAGGGAGTGGGGGGGGTGTGGAGAGAGAGGGTGGAGAGGGAGTGGGGGAGAGTGGAGAGAGAGGATGGAGAGGGAGTGGCGGGGGTGGAGAGAGGATGGAGAGGGAGTGTGGGGGGGGGTGGAGAGAGAGGATGGAGAGGGAATGGGGGGGGGGTTGTGGAGAGAGAGGATGGAGAGGGAATGGGGGGGGGGGTTGTGGAGAGTGGGGATGGAGAGGGAGTGGGGCGGGGTGTGGAGAGAGAGGATGGAGAGGGAATGGGGGGGGTTGTGGAGAGAGAGGATGGAGAGGGAATGGGGGAGGGGTGGAGAGGGAGAGAATGGAGAGAGAGTGGGGGGGGTGGAGATAGAGGATGGAGAGGGAGTGGGGTGGGTGGAGAGAGAGGATGGAGAGGGAGTGGGGGGGGCGAGAGAGGATGGGGGAGGAGAGAGAGAGGATGGAGAGAGGATGGGGGAGGGGGAGGAGAGAGGATGGGGGAGGGGGAGGAGAGAGGATGGGGGAGGGGGAGGAGAGAGGATGGGGGAGGGGGAGGAGAGAGGATGGGGGAGGGGGAGGAGAGAGGATGGGGAGGGGGAGGAGAGAGGATGGGGGAGGAGAGAGGATGGGGGAGGGGGAGGAGAGAGGATGGAGAGGGAGTGGGGGAGAGTGGAGAGAGAGGATGGAGAGGGAGTGGGGGAGAGTGGAGAGAGAGGATGGAGAGGGAGTGGGGGGGGGGGTGGAGAGAGAGGATGGAGAGGGAATGGGGGGGGGTTGTGGAGAGTGAGGATGGAGAAGGAGTGGGGGTGTGTGGAGAGAGGATGGAGAGGAATGGGGGGGGTGGAGAGGGAGAGAATGGAGAGAGAGTGGGGGGGAGGAGAGAGAGGATGGAGAGGGAGTGGGGGGGGTCGAGAGAGAGGATGGAGAGAGGATGGGGGAGGGGGAGGAGAGAGGATGGGGGAGGGGGGGAGAGAGGATGGGGGAGGGGGAGGAGAGAGGATGGGGGAGGGGGAGGAGAGAGGATGGGGGAGGGGGAGGAGAGAGGATGGGGGAGGGGGAGGAGAGAGGATGGGGGAGGGGGAGGAGAGAGGATGGGGGAGAGGGAGGAGAGGGTGGAGAGA
The DNA here is from genome assembly GCF_040206685.1 of Ascaphus truei. Lineage (NCBI taxonomy): Eukaryota > Metazoa > Chordata > Amphibia > Anura > Ascaphidae > Ascaphus > Ascaphus truei. The sequence continues at coordinate 12,723,830 of NC_134502.1, forward strand.
GAGGATGGAGAGGGAGTGGGGGTGGAGAGAGGATGGAGAGGGAGTGGGGGGATGGAGAGGGAGTGGGGGGGGTCGAGAGAGAGGATGGAGAGAGGATGGGGGAGGGGAGGAGAGAGGATGGGGGAGGGGGGGAGAGAGGATGGGGGAGGGGGAGGAGAGAGGGATGGGGGAGGGGGAGGAGAGAGGAAGGGGGAGGGGGAGGAGAGAGGATGGGGGAGGGGGAGGAGAGAGGATGGGGGAGGGGGAGGAGAGAGGATGGGGGAGGGGGAGGAGAGGGATGGGGAGGGGGAGGAGAGAGGATGGGGGAGGAGAGAGGATGGGGGAGGGGAGGAGAGAGGATGGGGAGGGGGAGGAGAGAGGATGGGGATATGGAGGAGAGAGGATGGGGGAGGGGGAGGAGAGAGGATGGGGGCAGGGGGGAGGAGAGAGGGTGGGGGAGGAGAGAGGATGGGGGAGGGGGAGGATAGAGGATGGAGAGAGGATGGGGAGGGGGGGGAGAGAGGATGGGTGAGGGGGAGGAGAGAGGATGGGGGAGGGGGAGGAGAGAGGATGGGGGAGGGGGAGGAGAGAGGATGGGGGAGGGGGAGGAGAGAGGATGGGGGAGGGGGAGAGAGAGGATAGGGGAGGGGGAGGAGAGAGGATGGGGGAGGGGGAGGAGAGAGGATGGGGAGGGGGAGGAGAGGATGGGGAGGAGAGAGGATGGGGGAGGGGGAGGAGAGAGGATGGGGGAGGGGGAGAGAGAGGATAGGGGAGGGGGAGGAGAGAGGATGGGGGAGGGGGAGTGAGAGAGGATGGGGAGGGGGAGGAGAGAGGATGGGGAGGGGGAGGAGAGAGGATGGGGAGGGGGTGAGAGAGGATGGGGAGGGGGAGGAGAGTGGATGGGGAGAGGGAGGTGAGAGGTTGGGGAGAGGGAGGAGGGAGGATGGGGGAGAGGATAGGGGAGAGGGAGGCGAGAGGATGGGGAGAGGGAGGAGAGAGGATGGGGAGAGGGGGGAGATGACGGGGAGAAGGGAAAGGAGAAGGGGTAGGGGGGGAGAGGGAGGATGGGGAGGATGGGGGAGAGGGAAAAAAGCAGAAGGGGAGAGAGCATGGAGAGGGAGTGAGAGTGGAGAGAGAGATGGAGAGGGAGTGGGGGAGAGAGAAGAGGGAGTGGGGGGGGGCAGGAGGGAGTGGGGGGGACAGGAGGGAGTGTGGTGGATGAGAGAATGCAGAGGGAGTAGGGAGGGAGAGGATGGGGGGGAGAAGGTGGGAGAGGGAGGATAGACGATGGGGGGGAGAGGGAGGATGAAGGGGAGAGGGTTTTATAAATATTTTTTAATGTGTCTCGGTTTTAACATTTTGAAAATCAGGTCACCCTAGGCATACACTAAGGCTCCGCTACGTGAAAGGCAGCCATTTTCTTTGAATTGAGTCCGGCCTTCATAGGCCTACTGTGGCAACAACCGTAAAGGGTTAAGCTTTTAGGGTCACCCTTCAAATCTCCTGACTGGATGGAAAGGGGAGGCATGAAGCCTATGGCGACAGTCAAGTTGCCATAGCAACAACTAAAGTTAGACTTTCAGGCCTACACAAGATGATATTTTTGTTTTAAGGAAAATCTATTCTCATCGAAGATCTGTTTAACATTCTAGGGATTTCTAAAACTTAGGATCACGGCTGCTTTAAACTGCTTCATCACTCGGCCGCCCCAGCAAAAATGGGTAAAAACAGGAAAATAATTATTTTAAAAAAATTAAAGAATGGAGGAATAGAAAATAAAATCTGTCACAAGACAAGCATGCTGCAACGGGATTGGTCAGAGCGTGCAAGGGGGGCTGGTAGTCCTACGCGTCACCTCTTAGTCCACAGGGTAAAGGTAAAAGCAAATGAGGGGGTAATTATAGGGTTTTCGGAACCAAGATTAGAAAGACCAGAATGCTTTGCAGCACTGTTGTCATTTCAGATCACTACTTAATAGCAGGGTTGCCACCACTCTGGGTTTGACCTGGAGACCACAGTTTTCGGCCACGTATCTTTGGGCTCCGGGTTTACCTGGTAAATCTCCGGGGTGGCAGCGGCATCAACCCTGCATATCAAGTCAAAACAGCAAGGGGATGCTGAGTGACGTCACAACGTCAAGCGACACCACATTGCCATGACAACGTGACACCTCAGCGCTATAAAACGCCCCGTTGTCATGGCAACACAGCGTCATTGACATCGCGCAGCCACGTTTTGACTTGATTGGCAGGGGAAGATGCCGGGAGACGTAGCTGCTGCCAAAAGTAAGATAAATAAATAAATGTAAAAAAAATAAAGTTTATTTTTCTTATATATCTACAGGTTAGCATTCAATAGAAGGTGGCAACTCTGCTCAACAGTCTTTATTAAGGGCCTGTTAAAGCACCTTTTGCCCACTAAGGTTACTGGGTAATGAAAAGTACATTGATCCCATGAAAGTGGAAAGTAATTCTGCCTCCAAATATAGGGGTTATATAGTGATTAACCTCCTTGCAGAGGCTAAGAGGGGAGGCGTGCGGCATGTGCACAAAAGGATTCTGGGATATCTGTTGTAAGCAAAAAGAAGAGAGAAAGAGAGAGATACAAGGGGTGTGGGTGAGACCAGAGGAGGAAAGAGGGAGAGAGAGCGAGCGCTCAGAAGAAAGGGATGGGGAGAAAGAGAGAGAGAGCGCTCAGAAGAAAGGGAGGGGGAGAAAGAGAGAGCGAGCGCTCAGAAGAAAGGGAGGGGAGAGAGAGCGAGTGCGCAGAAGTAAAGGGGCGAGGAGAGAGCAGAAGAAAAAGGGGCGGGGAGAGAGCAGAAGAAAAAGGGGTGGGGTGAGAGCAGAAGAAAAAGGGGTGGGGTGAGAGCAGAAGAAAAAGGGTTGGGGTGAGAGCAGAAGAAAAAGGGGTGGGGTGAGAGCAGAAGAAAAAGGGGGTGAGAGCAGAAGAAAAAGGGGGTGAGAGCAGAAGAAAAAGGAGGGGAGAGCAGAAGAAAAAGGAGGGGAGAGCAGAAGAAAAAGGAGGGGAGAGCACAAGAAAAAGGAGGGGAGAGCGGAAGAAAAAGGGGGGAGAGCGGAAGAAAAAGGGGGGGAGAGCGGAAGAAAAAAGGAGGGGAGAGCAGAAGAAAAAGAAGGGGAGAGCAGAAGAAAAAGGGGGAGAGAGCGCAGAAGAAAAGGGGGAGAGCAGAAGAAAATGGGGAGAGGGAATAGAGAGAGGGAATATAACTACCCTCCTGTCCCAGAATCCTTTATTAAAGAGATTGGACAAGTCTTGCTGCTGTTAATCTGTGCATGCAAACACCCCCCCCCCCCCCCCTCCATGTCAGGACACCTGCAAAATTAAGCAGCGGCGAGGAATGAGCAGCAGGGACACGTCAAGAGAGGAAGCACAACGGAAGGCGAAAGGGGGCAATGAGAAGCAGACAAGATATGCCACTTACAGGGACCAGTTTCCAGTACCAGCGGGAAGGGCACTGGAGAGAGAGGCAAGAGAGACAAAGTGAGAGAGCGCGCGAGGAGCAGGAGGAAATGGGCGAGAAGAAAAAAAAAGGGGGGGGGGAGAGCATGAGGAGGAGGAAGAAGAGGGGAGAGCGCGAGGAGGAGGAAGAAGAGGGGAGAGCGCGAGGAGGAGGAAGAAGAGGGGAGAGCGCGAGGAGGAGGAAGAAGAGGGGAGAGCGCGAGGAGGAGGAAGAAGAGGGGAGAGCGCGAGGAGGAGGAAGAAGAGGGGAGAGCGCGAGGAGGAGGAAGAAGAGGGGAGAGCGCGAGGAGGAGGAAGAAGAGGGGAGAGCGCGAGGAGGAGGAAGAAGAGGGGAGAGCGCGAGGAGGAGGAAGAAGAGGGGAGCGCGCGAGGAGGAAAAGGGGAGGGCGCGAGGAGGAAAAGGGGAGCGCGCGAGGAGGAAAAGGGGAGAGCGCGAGGAGGAAATAGGGGAGAGCGCGAGGAGGAAAGAGGGGAGAGCGCGAGGAGGAAAAGGGGAGAGTGCGAGGAGCAGGAGGAAATGGGCGAGAAGAAAAAAAAAAGGGGGGGGGGGGAGAGCGCGAGGAGGAGGAAGAAGAGGGGAGAGCGCGAGGAGGAGGAAGAAGAGGGGAGAGCGCGAGGAGGAGGAAGAAGAGGGGAGAGCGCGAGGAGGAGGAAGAAGAGGGGAGCGCGCGAGGAGGAAAAGGGGAGGGCGCGAGGAGGAAAAGGGGAGCGCGCGAGGAGGAAAAGGGGAGAGCGTGAGGAGGAAATAGGGGAGAGTGCGAGGAGGAAATAGGGGAGAGCGCGAGGAGGAAATAGGGGAGAGCGCGAGGAGGAAATAGGGGAGCGCGCGAGGAGGAAATAGGGGAGAGCGCGAGGAGGAAATAGGGGAGAGCGCGAGGAGGAAATAGGGGAGAGCGCGAGGAGGAAATAGGGGAGAGCGCGAGGAGGAAATAGGGGAGAGCGCGAGGAGGAAATAGGGGAGAGCGCGAGGAGGAAATAGGGGAGAGCGGGAGGAGGAAATAGGGGAGAGCGCGAGGAGGAAATAGGGGAGAGCGGGAGGAGGAAATAGGGGAGAGCGCGAGGAGGAAATAGGGGAGAGCGCGAGGAGGAAAAGGGGAGAGTGCGAGGAGGAAATAGGGGAGAGCGCGAGGAGGAAATAGGGGAGAGCGCGAGGAGGAAAAGAGGAGCGCGCGAGGAGGAAAAGGGGAGAGCGCGAGGAGGAAATAGGGGAGAGCGCGAGGAGGAAAGAGGGGAGAGCGCGAGGAGGAAAAGGGGAGAGTGCGAGGAGGAAATAGGGGAGAGCGCGAGGAGGAAATAGGGGAGAGCGCGAGGAGGAAATAGGGGAGCGCGCGAGGAGGAAATAGGGGAGAGCGCGAGGAGGAAATAGGGGAGAGCGCGAGGAGGAAATAGGGGAGAGCGCGAGGAGGAAATAGGGGAGAGCGGGAGGAGGAAATAGGGGAGAGCGCGAGGAGGAAATAGGGGAGAGCGCGAGGAGGAAATAGGGGAGAGCGTGAGGAGGAAATAGGGGAGAGCGCGAGGAGGAAATAGGGGAGAGCGCGAGGAGAAATAGGGGAGAGCGTGAGGAGGAAATAGGGGAGAGCGCGAGGAGGAAATAGGGGAGAGCGCGAGGAGGAAATAGGGGAGAGCGTGAGGAGGAAATAGGGGAGAGCGCGAGGAGGAAATAGGGGAGAGCGCGAGGAGGAAATAGGGGAGAGCGCGAGGAGGAAATAGGGGAGAGCGCGAGCGAGGAGGAAATAGGGGAGAGCGCGAGGAGGAAATAGGGGAGAGCGCGAGGAGGAAATAGGGGAGCGCGCGAGGAGGAAATAGGGGAGAGCGCGAGGAGGAAATAGGGGAGCGCGCGAGGAGGAAATAGGGGAGAGCGCGAGGAGGAAATAGGGGAGAGCGCGAGGAGGAAATAGGGGAAAGTGCAAGGAGGTCTATTTTGATCTGGTTTTGCCGATTGGCCGGCGAAGCAATTCTACTTGGTTAGAACCAAGCAGAACAAAGAAAAACCAGCCAAACAAATATAAACAAGTGCACTGTAAATAAAATAAAGTTCACTAAAAAAGAAGGGTTAGTACAAAATAATCCAGAGTGGGGGATACCGAGCAGAGCACCCCGTATGACTGACACTCGGAGGCAAATTCTGAAACCGCCCCAGTGGACTCGGCCTATGAGGACTCCGCCCGGATACAGGAGCGCACCAGCGCCCGGAACATGGCCCCGATGTTTGTTGGGACCTCCTTCACCAGACACTGCTTCCTGGTCTTATAAATGGCTAGCTTGAGCAGGATGTTGAGGAGATCCCTAGGCTTATTGTTCCGGGACACTGGGCACCCAAAAATAAAAAGGGGAGGGGAAAAGTGCAGCAAGAACTGCAGGAGAAGGCCCCTCAAGGTGGATAAGACGGGCTGCAGTCTGGCGCAGCTAAAATAAATATGGTACACGGACTCCCGCTCGCCACAGAAGGGGCAGGTGGCGGGGGAGTCCGTGAAGTGGGCCAACTACTCTCCTGTGCTCAGTGCACCACGGAGGACTCTCCAACTCAAATCCCCGGCAGGATGGGGAACCAACTCTTAATAGAGTTCCCTCCACCGGGGCCTCTCGCCCTCGTTTGCAGGAAGTACACGCCACCAGATGGCATCGGGGCGGGTGAAAAGGTAGTGCACTGTATGGAGCATGAGAGAGTACAGGCCTTTCCTCGGCATGCCGCGGAAACATGTCCCCCATTTTGCTGAGGTTGGGACAAGAGGAGCCTGAGGGAATTGCCGTGGCTTTGGTCCGACGCAAAGATCCGGAGAGCAGGGGGTGATAGGTGGGCAGGGCTCTCCGGTCTGCAATACCCCCTCGATGAAGGTGCGTAAATCGGGGTGGATGGCATCTTTAATCTCCTGGATCAGACAATGAGGGACGCGGGCAGTAGGCAGACCCATACTCTGCTCCTATCCAGTCCCATCGTTCGTAGTCCAGGAGATCCCCGACTCTGGTCACCTGTGCCAGGATTAGTTGGCGGCAGATATAGAGGGTGCATCAAACATCCGAGCTCTCACTGCTGGATTAAACAGCAGGGGCTCAGCGAGGAAACTAACTCCCACCGCCACCTGTCCATTCCTGCTCGCGGAGACCTGGCTCCAGACCCTTAGTAAGTTCCGGTAGTATGCCGGCAGCACCGAGACTTCTCTACCTAACCCCTCGGGCTTGATGATAAATAGTTACCAGTCATACCCCATATTGCGCAGCTGGCGAAAGAAACTGGTTGCCTGCTGGCACCACTGCAGAGACGGATCTGCGAATAGGTATCTCTGCAGGTACTGGAGGCGGAAAGTGTGTAACTGGGAGCGGACACACACCACCACACACCACTCCCTGTCCTCCCTCTCTCAGAGGAAGGCACGCAACACCCGCAGAGACCCAATGCTTCCCCATCCAGAAAAAGTCCAGCAACTTCACCTGGATCTTACTGACAAATTCAGGGGTTGGAGCCATGGATATCAGCCGGTGCCACAGATGACTGGCCACCGCTGGTTGATCACCAGAGTCCTTCCCCTGAAGGAAAGCATTTTTCGACAGATATGCCCATGACCCCAGATGAGTGATGACTCGTTCTTCAAGATTACTGAAGTTTTCTGGGTCCGGGTTCTCCGCAGCAGGCAGGTAGACTCCCAGATACTTGATAGTATCACTCCCCCATGAGACATTGCGAAACGCAGGGGGGGGGCAAGGAGTCTACCTGTAAGGGACCCCCCAAAAGGCCGGAGCACTTGGACCAGTTGATCTGAGCTGAAGAGGCCGCGGTGTAGACTTCTTGGTACGCGTGCGCCCGCTCCAGATCAACTAGGTCCTGGGCCACAAGAAGCACATCATCATCATGTCAGACTCCCGCAGCACCAGCCCGGTGAGCCTCTTCCTCAGCAGGCAAAGGAAGGAATCGATGGCCAGCGCGTACAGTTGCCCGGACAGGGGGCATACTTGACGTACTCCCCGACCAAATGCCAAAAGGTGCCGTCAGGGACCAATTAATCTTCACCAGACACTCTGCAGAGGCGTAAAGTATCTGGAGAAGGCCCACAAATTGTGGGCCAAAGCCAAACGCCTGCAGGGTCTGTATGAGGTATCGGTGATCCACCCTGTCAAACGCCTTCTCCTGATCTAGGGACAGAAAGGCGAGTGACCGACCAGTCTTCTGCGCATGGTGCAGCAGGTACCGGACCAGAAAAAATTTATCATGAATGCTCCGGCCCGGGATAGTATAGGACTGGTCGGGGTGAATCACCTGTGCTAGCACGGACTTGATCCTCAGCGAGAGCGCTTTGGCTACGATCTTATAGTCCATGCTAAGCAGCAAGACCAGTCGCCGTTTAGCGATCTGGCGGAGATCCCCCTTCTTCGGTAGCAGAGACAGTACTGCCTGCCGACACGAAAGGGGCATCTCACCGGTTTCCAGGGCTTCGGCCAGGACCTCGGTGAAATCGGGTCCCAGCATCACCCAGAAAAACTGGAAGAACTCCACAGTCAGCCCGTCTAGCCCCGGCGCTTTTCAGCGGGACATGAGATGGAGGACTTCAGAGAGCTCGGCCAGAGTCAATGGTAACTCAAGCCGCTCCCTTTCACACTCGCCGACTGTGGGAAATCCCTCCCATAAGACCCTGCATGCGTTCGGCTGGATGGACTCAGGAGAGAAAAAAGGTCTACATAGAACCTCCGGGCTCGTTCCCGGATGCTCTCCGGGTCCATCAGAGGGGAACCGTCCTCTGCCAGTAAGCAGGTGACATGTTTACGATTTCCCCTCTTTTTCTCCAGTGCGTACAAGAGGCGCGACATCTCCCAAAGGAACTGGATGCAGGATCGCACGTACACCCCCCGAGCTTCCAAGTCTCGGAGAGCGCACTTCCTCTCCACGTACGCACTCTGCAGGAATTGGTCCCCTGACACATACAGCCACTCCTCGAGATCGAGCACCTCGTACCTGTATGCTAGCACCTTTGGTGTGCTCCTGACAAAACGAGGCACAGACAAACCTTGCCCACGTCCCACTTCTGCTCTAACGTGGCAAAGTCCGATCTGCAACCTCTCCATGCCATCCAAAAGTCCCAGACCGACGTCGCGAACCCTTGTCCTCCGACAATATATTGTTTAAGTGCCAATAGGTGGCAGAAGGCGTTGCTGGTAGCTGCGCCACCGGCACGGACGCACAATTGGGGTCTGAGAAAGGCACCAGCCTAATGGCACTGGACTGGGCTCGCGACAAGCTGTGGTTGGATATATACAGCCTGTCGATCCGGGACCAGGACATCTGTTCACCCATATACACCCTAACATGGGTGAACTCAGTGGATGCCCCGGGATGTTGTCCTTGTCAGACGTCTACCAAGGAGTTGCGGGCAATGATCTCCCGCAGGGTAGACGCAAAGTATGGGTGTGGCTCTGCACCATTCCGGTCCAGAGCCTCGAGGGTGCAGTTGAAATCACCTCCGAGGACCATGTACTCGTCCGCGTCGACTGTCTCCAGCTATTCAGCTAGTCTGACGAAGAACTGCATTCTCAAGGCTCTGGTGGCAGGAGCATACACGTTCAATAAATTAAACGTGCAGTCCTCGTGCCGGACCCTGAGATGCAACAGACGGCTTGGAACAACAGCTTTGGCAATCAGTAGCTCTGACTGAAAGGACTCCGAGAACAAGGTCACCACCCCACTAGATGACGAAGTGAGATGGCTGAAGAAGACCCCGCCTCGCCACTCCAGATGCCAGCTGGCATCGGCCTCTGGAGTGGTATGAGTTTCTTGCAGGAAACTCACTGAATACCCTTCTGTAAAAAGGAGAGCACCTGGAACCTGCGAACCCCGACCCTACAGCCATTTACATTAAGCGTACCGATGCTCAAAGCCATTGGTAGTCTGGAGTTTTTCTTCTGCTTCCCACAGGTGCTCAGGGTGCTGAATCCTGAGCAGCCATGTGGGCTCGCAACAAGTGGTAAAGCTTCCGGGCGCGAACATGGTCAAGGGTCCCGGAGTTTTTGGCTCTGCGGTTGGCCCTCATATATTCCATGAGAGAGAGTGGAAAATGAGTGAGGCATCCTTCCACCTCTCAAGGGCCAACTGTACCTTCATGCTTCTCTGCCCGTTGAGAGTACTTTCCAGGAACTCAGCTGATTCCTGGGCAGGGAAAACAGGGGTCAGGGAGTCCACCGACTCCGCGGTGTCAGAGGACTCCTCACTGAGCCCCAACTCCCCGGGCTACTCTTAGCTGATGATCTCAAAACTCCCGCCCTTCCCTGCGGGAGTTAATTTCCTCAGCCTTAGCATGGGCCCCCCCTTTGATGTTTTCACGGAGGGTCCATTGTACCCACTATGTTTTACTCTGGAGTAGAAAGTTCAGGGGTAGCTGGTTGTGGTTGGGTGGAGGCAGTGGCCTCAGAGTGACCTTGGGGGCCACAGAGGCACGCAGTGCCTTCACCGCTTCCTCCACCGCCACCTGGGCAGATGAGATATCGCAGGGGCCTGCAGTAATCGTGAGAGGGTTCTCCTCGGTGAGCACCCCATGGGGAGGGTCCAGTCCAGCAGGCGCCTCCTGCAGAGAGCCCAACGGAGACGGCCCACATCAGACGCCTCCCTGATGTAATTTGGAGTACTCACCACAACACCCCCACTCATATCTGCCTCCCCTGCTCCATCCCCCACACCCCCAACAACCCCCTTAAATCGCACTCCCAGAGTCATCCATGGGGGTCAGTCCAAGTTCTTCCCCCTCCTCCAGTGACATGAGCTGGGGCATTGCCCCAGGTATGCCACCCAAAAGGTGGCACAGCCGGAGGGGATCCTGGCCGATCCCAGAGCCCCCGAAGACAGCTGCATCCGGTGTGGTAGATCAACGGAAACAAGTCCCGGGGACTACCTTCCAATTCAGAGAGGTATTGGAAGGCACCCAAACGTCTATGTCCAGGGGCAGGGCCTCATGCTGTATAGCACTCTGGCCTCCCACCCCTGAAACGTTGGGTACCTCCCTTGCCCCTCTCATTTCCTCCAGATTCCATGAGCCTACAGCCTCACCCCGTTGGGGATCTGAAGTGGAATCCGGCCCATACTGGCTGATCTTAACCAGTGGGCCCGACCACCCTGTGCAGAACTGATCCTTTGTTCCACTTAGGAGTCTTTAGAGGGTGAACATAGTAAGGTTCACCCTCCTCGTACTTAGCCACCCTCTTGTTGGTTTTAAACTTCTTCCTGGGAAATGATTCCCCAGGAGAGGGTGCTGCTGTCTCCCCAGCATGAGTTTCATCCCGCTCCCCTGCACGGTGCCTACATTGGGGGTAGGGTGTGCTCAGGGGGGAGACAGCAACAACAACAACAGAGGGTGGCTTTACCAAGGTGGCCTTTTTCCTCTCCCTTTGTTCTTTAGGGAGAGATCCAGAAGTCGCTGCCTGAGCAGGGGCAGCAACCTCTCCTGCGGCCCTAGGGGGGACGTGAGCCCTCGAGGGCCCCACTGTAGCGGCACAGCGGTACAGGGTGTTTTGGCAGAGGGAGGAGTGGGTGCAGGATCTGGGGTAGATCTTTTGTTCTCTTTGGGACAGCTCCTGCAAGCATGCCCCAGCTCCCTGCACAAATAGCACCTAACCTTCTCCGTGCCATAGTACACCATGTACATGATGCCCTCGTAGGGCACCCCAAAGGACCCTTCTGCAGACTCTGTTTGCTCCCTGGCAGCAGCAGTTGCACCTGCCGCCTAAAGGAGAGCACGTGCCTCAGCGCCCTATCCCTGCAGCCCAATGGTATATTTGTAATGGCAGACTTAATGTCTCCCAGAGCTTGCAGGTGGGGGTGCATGAGGCAGTCTGGGAGGAAGGGGGGCACATTAGAAAGCATGATTCTAGTGCCCAACCCTTCCAGGGGTTCAATGGGGATGTAGGTCCCCCCTACTGCAATGCCCCTCTGCACCAGGGTGTGGGTGGCAGCCAGCGTACGGAGGAAGAATACACCCTTTCCGTACACTGCAATCCGCCACCGCCATCACATAAGCCTCAATGCCCTGGCTAGGTGATATTGGGCACCTCAACCCAAGCTTCCTGCTTAGGCATGGTGTGGCCCCAGCATTGTTGTTGCTGGGATTAATGCCTGCAGCTGCCACCTGCGCCCACGATGTAGCTGGGGCTGCAGGGGTTAAGCTACCAGCATGAGCTGGGGGAGGTGCGGCCAGGGCACTAGATGTACCAGGCCGAGAGCTGTGGCCATGATTAGTGCTCCTTGGGACCTTAGGTCTTGGGATCCGGTGCCCGGGTGCAGCCCCTGTTGACCTACTATCTCTCCTCCCCTTAGGCATGATATTAAAAAGCCTACTGTATATGTCAGGGTTGGAGGTAGTGCCCAGGGAGAGAGGTGCAGAGAGGTGCTGTCCGTTTAAGAACTAATTAACTACCTCTCTGCCAAGAGGAAAAAATGTAGCTTTTAAAATTACTGCAGTTTTTTTTATTTCCTCCCTAATTAATTCCTTTTTCCCTAGCGAGGAGCTGCACCACAGTATTCTTAACTTTAAAAGCACAGAGCTCCCAAATCCAAATGAAAAACAAATCAACTTAAAATAAAAGAGCATAAGAAAACCAAACAACCAGTGGTGGGGGAGGGGATGGGGGTTGAAGCTGCAGTTACCAGCCCAGCCAAAGTATAGCTGTGCTGTGGTGAATCACTGCAGCCTCTGGGTGAAAACAAAAAAACACCCAAATAAACCCAAACTCCCTACAAAACACAGTGTATTCCCCTACAGTTCCCACACCAAAATATATCAACTGAAATAAACTTAGAAAAAAATAAAACCGATTTCAAACCAAATGTTTGGGAGCTCTGTTCACATGCTTCCTGAGTGTGGGGGGGGGGAGAGCGCGCAGTTAGAGGAAGGGGGGAGAGCGCGCAGAGGAGGAAGGGGGGAGAGCGCAAGGAGGAGGAGGAGGAGGAGGAGGAGGAGGGGAGAGCACAAGGAGGAGGGGGAGGGGAGAGCGCAAGGAGGAGGAGGAGGAGGAGGGGAGAGCGCAAGGAGGAGGAGGGGAGAGCGCGAGGAGGAGAAGGGGAGAGCGCGAGGAGGAGGAGAAGGGGAGAGCGCGAGGAGGAGGAGGGGAGAGCGCGAGGAGGAGGAGGGGAGAGCGCATGGAGGAGGAGGAGGGGAGAGCGCAAGGAGGAGGAGGAGGGGAGAGCGCAAGGAGGAGGGGAGAGCGAAGAATAAAAGAGGAAGAGGGAAAAAGAGAGATGAACAGACAATGAATACACAGGAAGTATTTTCAGGGGTTGAGTTCTCCTCAACTCATACAATTTGATAAAAAGTAGCCTATTAAGAATGACCTCTTGGGCCTGGCCAGGGGGTAGTGCTACAGAGCCCACCACCTCTAGGGCTGGACACACAGAAGCGCACACAAGGTGTGGGAGAGGGGGCAGCTTTTCCCCAAGGGAGGGGGTACTTACCTCGGCTTGGTTCTGCCCCTCCTGGGCAGGTGGCTGCTTCTGCCACTGCTCCCTCTCCGTATCTTCTTGCAGCTGACGATTTACCTGGGGGGGTGGGGGGGGGCAATATATGATGGGTGAGCTCTATCTGCCCTCTGGAGCGAGTAGGGGAAGATCAGGGCATGAAACCCAAAGGGAGGGAAGGAAGGGTGAGAAAGGGGGAGGAAGGGTGAGAAAGGGGGAGGAAGGATGAGAAAGGGGTAGGAATCCCTGAATGGGGAAGTCCAAGGCCTTCAAATGGGGGGGGGGGGGGGGGGCATTAAGGGAGAACTGGGGGGAAGTGCAAGGCCTTCAAATGGGGGAGGGGCGCATTAAGGGAGAACTGGAGGGGGCGTGGCTTCCATACCTTGTCCACCCAATCAAGAAGCTTCATCTCCACACCCCCTTGGTCAGGCTCTGCTCTTGAGGGAAGAGGGTCAGCACAGTGGGTGGAGTAAGCGGTCATCAGAGCGTCAATCACAGAAAGGTGAGCAGCCTGTGAGGAGCAGAGATTCATGTGTCAACTCCCAGGCCCCCACGCGCACCGCCTTCCCCTGCAACCCCTTCCCCTACACCTTCCTCTTTTACCCCTGCCCCCACATGCCACCTTCCTCTGCCCCCACTGCCCCCACACACCGCCTTCCTGTGTTACCCCTGAACCCTCACTCCACCCTGTTTTCATACCATTCGGATGGGCTTCTCCCGGAGATCACCGGCTTTGACGGGCTCCCCATGTTGTGCAGGAGCCAGCCCCTTCCGCGCCAGCGCGAGCAGCAGGGCGGCGTTGTCACGCGAGGGAGCAGTGTCATTATGAGGCGTTCCACGGTATGCTCTGCAGTACACATCCGGGGACAACAGGAAGCTGACCACTGCAGGCTTCACGTGTTCCTGCTCATACTGGTCGGTGTAGCAGGGAGAGGCCAACTCCACAGGCACCTCTACGGGAGAGAGGGAGAGAAGAGAAAGGGGAGAGTGAAGAAAGGGGAGTGAGAGGGAGCCTGGCACTGCTGCTGTCTGCGTGTGAGGCTGCTGCCTACATTGCACCTGTTCTGTGTACACAAGAAGGGTGCAGTAGTATGTGTGGGGGAGGCTGGCCCTGCTGTTGCCTGTTTTGTACAGTACCTGTGATGTGTACACATGGAGGGTGTAGTAGAATATATGTGTGAGGGGGAGGCTGCCACAGTCCCTTGCCAGTCCCTTGCCAGCACTGCAGAGGTTAAAGCACCAGGAATTTATAATACCATCGGATTTATACAGCAGGGAGCAGAATACAGGAGATTTAAAGCGGATAATCAGAGTTTATAAACCTCAACATACCAAACCCGTGACACAAGGGACCCATGTCAAATAGAGTCTGTCCCTCTCCCCGCAGGGTGAATGATACAGACAGAAGGGACATGTTTAAGATGGCCACCCTTAAGCTTAAGATGCTGCACTCGAGGTTGCCATTGTGCTGCTAGCAGCAGAGCTTGTACACCTACACGGCTTTTGTGGGGTACTGTTGCACAGAGCCTCACGCTTTCAGGGGCCACGTGCTCAAGCTTCAGACCCACCAGAGGGGACGGGGGATAGATATACATTTGTGTAAAATACCAGCTGCGTGCAAGAAAGTGCAGTGCAAGAGAGTGCAGTATATGCAGCGGTTTTTCTGTAGGGAAGACGGTGTTGGAAATAATAAAAATGTATTTCTAGCTCACCTACAAAACATAATTCATAAAGAAATGCGGTACAAAAAACATTTATCTACTCCCATTCCTAATCACTTTATAAATCACGATATGGAGCTACAGTACTTGCTAATCCATAAAAACAAAAATAGTGCCAGAATCCCCGGAGTTTGATCGGAATGTCCTATTGGGACATCCTTTGAGCTACGTCAGCTCATTACGTCTCGCTAAGCCCCTCCCCAAACTACAGGGGAGGAGGAAACTGCCTGCTTGAGATTCGGAGTGCGCGGGAACGCTGGGCAGTTAAGCCGGGTTCGGATTTCCCCCCCCCCCCCCCCCCAGCGCTTGTGCGGTGTCCTCCAGCATCTTCGAACTGGGCTGGCTTCAAGGAAGGCAACCACGGATGCAGGGGATTAGAGCGCTAGTCAACTTCATTGCGCTCCAACTTCCATCTGCACCACTGGAAACTCCGCTCAAACAGTGCCTGTTGACCTCTACCTGTGATTGGGTTAGCCATTACCATGGTTTCTCCCTTCATTTGCGAGGCGATTTTAATGTAGTCTTTCTGTTACCCTCCTTGCCCGGGCTCTTAAGGAGTTTACACCATGTCCATGGCTCTGCTCAGTCTTTCATTATCCTGGCCAGGGTGCTGGGGCTGGTTGTCGATATGCTGATGGCATAACAGAGGACTGAAAAAATTAATTCGTAAAACAACGTATCGTTCTGGAGGGGGAACAACGCGTTATCGATTACGCAATCAGACAGCGGCGCCCTCCTCTTTGGGCGCGCGTTTCAGCAGAAGGACGTTTTGAACACACACTTTGAACTCAAACTTTATACTAACCTTAGTGTTTCCGTTTAGATCACAACAGTTCAACATATTTACCAGCTACGAAGGAAAAAAAACTCCTACTTCTCGTTTGATGAAAAGGAAAATGGTGGAAGTTCGGCGCAACTGCGCATGTCTGAAAGAAGGCTCCCGGATGTCTCTTCAAAAAACTTTATTGTACACACACCAGAGCTACACCACCGTCTCCCCCTCAACGCGTTTCACCCTTACACAGAGGGCTTCGTCTCGGAGTGGGGAGAGGTACTGGCACTTCTCGTTTAATGAACATGAACCTACCGCAGTGTATCTGGTACTTTTTGATGCAATACAGTGACATGAATTTAGTTAACATCAGTTGATGGTGTACTACATTGTTCTTATATAGTGTTAATATACATAACAGACCTAAAATTATGCAACTTTCTCCAACGAAACACATGAAGCGACGACACTTTTCAAACCAATACTACAACCACCATGCAAAAGGTCCGTAATATTTTACATTTAAGAATGGGGGAGCAAGGGCGTGGGGGGGGGAGGGGGGGGGGGAAACGCATTTACCTTGAATATCAGTGCCAAGTGCTCCCAAACTAATATTTTAGACCCAAATTAAAAAAAAACCGCTTTAGAACATTCTATTTTTTAAATAAAGTAAAAAATCTGGGGAGGGTGGGGGTGTTTATCTAGGAGAGGCCTCAAACCTCAACTATTAGCTTAACATCACCATCTTAATGATGGCCATATTGAAAATGACAATGCCTTGAATTTTATACTTTACGTTTCATAAAGAAAACAAATGAATTAGAAGTATAATCATATTGGCTTTTCCAGTGGTTAGGAATTGGTATTTTACACAGGACAAGGCCAATATGAAGATCGCCACAGCAAGAGGGTGGTCATTTTGAGAAACCAACATATGCTCAAATTCAGATACATTTCCCCAAATCGTCAGCTAATTTAGGTTTGTTTACATTAGAAAAGAGGCGTCTAAGAGGGGATATGATAACTTTATACAAATATATTCATGGACAGTACAAGGAGCTTTCAAAAGAACTATTAATCCCAAGGGCAGTACAAGGACTCAGGGGCATACCTTAAGGCAGGGGTGTGCAAACTGGGGGGCGTAAGATTTTTTTTTTGGGGGGGGGAGGGACAGCACCTAGAGGCCCCGCGTTCTTCCCGACAACGTTTAAATTAAATGCCAGGGGAGGCGTGAGGCCTCTGTAACTCTCGTAACTGCTCTCCGTCGTCTATTCGGTGATGCCTCGCCATGACACCGCCCATGCCAGAGAGCCGGCAAGGAGGGGGGGCATGAGCAGGGGGGGAGGGGTGGAAGAGCAGCCATGGGGGTGCAAACAGAAAAGCTTGCACACCCCTGCCTTAAGGTTGGAGGAAAGGAGATTTCACCAGCAACAAAGGAAAAAGTTCTTTACAGAAGGGGTGCGCAAACTTTTCCCCGTGCGCACCCCTGCCTGCTCTCCTCAGCGCCTCGCACCCCACCCCCCCCATCGGCAAATGACGTGTGGGGTCATGTGACGCCAGGTTACCAGGACGACGCTTCGCTGGAAGGCAAGTGTATTATAGAGGACTTGCGCGGTCCCCTGGCATTTAATTTAAAAATGCCTGGGGGGAGAGCGCGGGACCTCTATAACTGTCGCGCTGCCCCCTTTCTCCCCCCCCCCCCCAGAAAATCTAGCGCGCCCCCCAGTTGTGTACCCCTGCTTTACAGTAAGGGCAGTTACAATGCGATATTCATTACCCATGGAGACTGTGATGGCTAGGGTTGCCAGGTGTCCGGTTGTGAACCAGACAGCCCAGTATTTTGCCCCTGCGTCCGGTATAAAATGAAAGGTCATATCGGACATATGTCCAGTATTATCTCTCTCCGAACGCAGGGGGGGGGGGGGGCGGCCGGTCAGAGCAGTTGCTGCCATGCCCGGCTCTCCCCCAGCTTCAGCTTCTCTCTCCCTGTCTGAGGTGTCTGATGCTGACCTGCGCCGGGTCCTCTGATGTCAGCACCGGAAGTCGGCAGGGCTCAGGTTCCGGTGAGCACCGGCGTGAGGGGGAGGCCCGGCGCGTGTCAGCATCAGACACCTCGGCGTGGGACAGACAGGGAGAGAGAAGCCTAAAGCTAGGGGAGAGCCGGGCGTGGCGGCAACTGCTCTGACCGTCCGCCGGCCCCCCTGCATCCCCCCCATCATCCTCCGCTCCCCCTCCACAGGCACCCTCCTCCCATCCACAGCCACCGCTCCCCCTCCCCCCCGCAGCCACTGGGCCCGACACGACACCATCCCTAAGGTAAGTGAGTTTTATTGGGGAGGTGGTGGTATTTTGTATATGTAATGGGGAGGTGGGGGTATATATTGTGTATGTTTTGGGGAGGTGGGGGTATATTATTTATATATTCGGGGGCATGGGGGTATATTTTTATATGTATTGGGAGGGGTGGGGAGCGGTCCGCATCTTTTACCATTGTGTCCAGTATTTTTGGACAAGTCACCTGGCAACCCTGGTGACGGCAGATACAATAGATATCTTCAAAAAAAAAGTTGGACATCTTTTTTTACGGTGACCATATTTTTCCCGGGACAAATTTCCCGCAAGCGCGACCGGCAAGTGCCCATCGCGCAAACGTGACTAGCACGCACCTGCGAACAGCCAAAAACAGATATTTAAAAGAAAAGTCAGGACCCGGGGCAAAGACCAATAAAAAAGGGACTTGCGGCTAAACCGGGACGTCTGGTCACCAGAATCTTTTTAGAAAAGAAAAGTATACAGGGATATACCAAATAAGTAAACATGGGAAGGATGTTGATCCAGGGATTAATCTGATTGCCAATATTTGGAGTCAGGAAGGAATTTATTTTTCCCCTTATGAGAAACCAGTGGATGATATTTCACTGGGGTTTTTTCTTTGCCTTACTCTGGATCTGTACTGTAAATACAAATATAGGATAAAGTATCTGTCATCTAAATGTAACATAGGTTGAACTTGATGGACGTACGTCTTTTTTCACCTCATCTACTATGTAACTATTTAATTAGAAACAATAGAAAATAAACATAATTTTATTCATTGGTGTACTGCAGCGTTTCCCAAATGGTGGGTCGCGACCCGGCACCGGGCCACGGCACCAAAATTGCCGGGTCGCAGCGAGGCTGGCCGCGCGCGCGGTGGCTCCCGTCCCCCCCGCTCAAGTTAAAAAAAAAATGGCGGCGATTCCCCCCGCTTGCGCAGGGCAAGCAGGGCCCGCTCCCTTCCTCCTCCCCGCTCCCAACGTGGGACGGAGGAGGAAGTACCAGCTCCTCTGCGGCCCGCACGTTACGTGGGACGGAGGGGGAAGTACAAGCTCCTACTGCGGCCCGCTTCCCCCCGCGGCCAGCTTCCCGAGCTCACCTCCCGTGGCACCCCCTCCCGAGCCCACCTCCCGTGCCCACCTCCCGTGCCCCCAAGCCCACCTCCCGTCCCAGGCAGCAGGGGATATCGGGGGCAGCAGGGGAAAGCGTCCGGCGGCAAGGTAAGTCACCCCACCCAGTCACTGCCTCCCACCCAAGTGTCCCTGGCCCCCTCCCACCCACCCAAGTGTCCCTGGCCCCCTCCAACCCACCCAAGTGTCCTTGGCCCCCTCCCACCCACCCAAGTGTCCCTGGCCCCCTCCCACCCAAGTGTCCCTGGCCCCATCCCACCCACCCAAGTGTCCCTGGCCCCATCCCCTCCACCCAAGTGTCCCTGGCCCCCTCCCCCCTCCAGTCACTCACATCCATCGTTGCCTGTAATTCACTGTTTGTGTCTGTGTGCGTATAGGGGAGAGCGTGTGTGTGTGTATCTGTATCAGTGTGTGTGTGTGTCTGTGTGTAAATCAGTGTCTGTGTGTATCAGTGTAAGTGTGTGTGTATCAGTGTCTGTGTATCAGTGTTTGTGTGTGTGTGTAGCAGTGTCTGTGTGTGTAGCAGTGTCTGTGTGTGTAGCAGTGTCTCTGTGTGTGTAGCAGTGTCTCTGTGTGTGTAGCAGTGTCTCTGTGTGTGTAGCAGTGTCTCTGTGTGTGTAGCAGTGTCTCTGTGTGTGTAGCAGTGTCTCTGTGTGTGTAGCAGTGTCTCTGTGTGTGTAGCAGTGTCTCTGTGTGTGTAGCAGTGTCTCTGTGTGTGTAGCAGTGTCTCTGTGTGTGTAGCAGTGTCTCTGTGTGTGTAGCAGTGTCTCTGTGTGTGTAGCAGTGTCTCTGTGTGTGTAGCAGTGTCTCTGTGTGTGTAGCAGTGTCTCTGTGTGTGTAGCAGTGTCTCTGTGTGTGTAGCAGTGTCTCTGTGTGTGTAGCAGTGTCTCTGTGTGTGTAGCAGTGTCTCTGTGTGTGTAGCAGTGTCTCTGTGTGTGTAGCAGTGTCTCTGTGTGTGTAGCAGTGTCTCTGTGTGTGTAGCAGTGTCTCTGTGTGTGTAGCAGTGTCTCTGTGTGTGTAGCAGTGTCTCTGTGTGTGTAGCAGTGTCTCTGTGTGTGTAGCAGTGTCTCTGTGTGTGTAGCAGTGTCTCTGTGTGTGTAGCAGTGTCTCTGTGTGTGTAGCAGTGTCTGTGTGTGTATCAGTGTGTGTGTGTGTATCAGTGTGTGTGTGTGTATCAGTGTGTGTGTGTGTGTGTATCAGTGTGTGTGTGTAGCAGTGTCTGTGTGGCTGGGTGTGTGTGTCAGTGGCTGGGTGTGTGTGTCAGTGGCTGCGTGTGTGTGTATCAGTGGCTCTGTGTGTGTATCAGTGTGTGTGTCAGTGGCTGCATGTGTCAGTGGCTGTGTGTATCAGTGGCTGTGTATGTGTGTGTATCAGCGGCTGTGTGTGTGTCTGTGTGTGTATCAGTGGCTGTGTGTGTATATATCAGTGGCTGTGTGTGTGTATCAGTGGCTGTGTGTGTCTGTGCAGGCCCTATAGGCCAGTATAGGCGATAACATATTTAGTGGGTCACGAAAAAGAAGTTAAAAAATAACCGGGTCACGGAAAAAAAAGTTTGGGAAATGCTGGTGTACTGCAAATATAAAATACCACTTTTGAGCATATTCACATATCCCAGACAGGTGTAATTGGTGTAGATTTGCTAACAGATGAAGCAAAAAGGTTCAAACTACTGTACCACTACTAACGACTTCACTGTCACAGGAGACTAGACTTATGTCGGGATCGCAAGCACCAGACAGAACGAAAGACTTCAATAAACAGAGTTTACAGGAGCAGCACAATGCACAAATGCAAGCTTAACTCACCAAAACAGAGGCTTACGGGGTGGGGAATCCCAGAAGGTCTTCCACAATCGTCCATCTAGCGTATCTCAGTACCTTGGGTGAGCTTTCAGGTTCAAATTTCCTGTAAGTCTGACACCAAGACTAGCTAGGAACCAAGTAATAACGGTGGAGCTCTGGTCGGCATTGGTTTACATATTTTCCCAGCCTTCCCTCTGATACCATGGAAGACCAGGTAATGACCAATCAGCAAAGAGATGGTCTTTGCTGGCCAATTAGGGAACGAGGGCTCGTCTGAGACGGACCAATCAGAACCGTGGGAGGTTACAAAGTTGTAGGGCAGTGAACGGTGGTGGGCTTAAGGGGAGTGGGAAATTCAAACTAACCAATGGGAATTTAGCCGACAGGGTCCAGGCCTCCGTTTCGATTTTCAGCCCGATAATTCTTGCATAGTTATGCGCCTCAGATTTAGGGGTGAACAATGGCTCAGTTTTTGGAATACACGTTCCCCGACCTGAGTCCAAGCCCTCCCCCAATTCTCCAGTGTTCCCAAGCAAATCACCTAGCCCAAATTAAATAATTAGATTACATGTAAATAGTAATACTACGTCTCAACACAATTTTATTTGTATTTAGAAGGAAGTGGAGAGATAGGCGACTGTTAATGCAGACAAATTAAGACTTTGGCCTAATAACCCGGTTTGGTTAAGGAGTTGGTCAGATTTACTGGAATTATGCCTATTTTCTAACCATATAAAATAAAAACTCTGCACATAACTTTGTGCACAGCAGAGGCCTCAAACCAACCCCAAGAATACCCCCTCCTGATCATAGTGAGCAAGAGGGCAGCCATTTTGAAAAACGCAAGATTGATATATTCCAACTAAGCTCCATTTTTTTACTTAAGCGGTGAGACAGGTTTTTTATGCAACAGGAATGTAAGCTTCAGCCTGCTAAACCGGTTTGACACCAGGAGCTGGCTGGACGCCCCGCTCCCAGGAATTCCGGCCAGAGGAAAAATGAAGGATTAATTTGACCCAGAAAGCATTTAAGGATTATCCTTTCAAATCTTTTTAACCCATCTCCTCCTTGCCTTAAACTCCCGGCATTAACGTGTACATCGATTACCAGAGCAATCCATCGGCCACATCTTTTATTCTATTCTTCCAAACACAATATATATTTAATATCCTAAATCAGAAGAAAATATGCTTATTGTAATAAATAACAGTTAAGCCTCAATCCACTACTACTAATAGCACGATGAAGAGATGTCACCCGGGCCGGTACAAGGATATTTATTTTTTGGTTTTTAGAGCCCCATTCTCTCTCACCCCTCCCCCTCTTCTTCATCTCGTCTCTCGCCTCCCCGCCTCCCCTTGCCCTCTCGCCTCCCCTTGCCCTCTCGCCTCCCCTTGCCCTCCCGCCTCCCCTTGCCCTCTCAACCCACCTGCCTTCTCTTTCCCTCTCAACCCCCACCTCTTCTTTCATCCCCCTCCTTTTCCTTGATCACCCACTCCTCCTCCTTTCTCCCCAGCCGTCCTCCTGTGCCACTCTGCTCCGCTCCCATGGTCCTCCCTCCTCTTCTCCCGCCACCTGACATCCTCCTCCCACCATAGTCGTCGTCCTCTTCTCCCATAGTCGTCGTCCTCTTCTCCTGGTGCTGCCGCCAGCCGTCCTCTTCCTACGCCGCCGCCCAAAATATGCCGCCCTAGGCGACCACCTAAGAAGTTGCCTAGTGGTAGCATCGGCCCTGCCCACATTAGACTCCGTCCACGTTGCCACCGAGCGCGCTCACTTCCTTTAAAGTCAATCTGTGCGGCCACGCTCACGTAGCGCGCGCTCATGCACGTACACTCTCCACGGTTTCGCATTGCCATGATAATTGACGTCGCAATATCATGTTGCCGTGGCAACCAGATGCCGTGTGACGTCCGCGGTGTCATTTGACGCTGCGATTCAAAAGGAGGAGTGCGGCAGCAAGGAGGCGGCCGCCATAGGTAAGTGCGGCATCTGTATATGGGGGCCGACACTTTTGCGGCCCTAGGCCCGGGCCTATCGGGCCTAATAGGAAATCCGCCACTGTGTGTATATAAAATTGCAATAGAGATAGATAAATATTCTCTCCCTCTATCTCAGGAAGGATGGCACTCATGGGACTTAAACAGATGACAACATAAATGTATATGGTACCACAATTCATTTCCATATTTGCATCTATCATACACATTACATGGTTTGTGCACCCAGAGCAGCTACAAATCTACAATGTACATCAGTGCCAGTCTATAAGTGTGTATGGATAAGTGCATATATATTTATAAAAATGTTTTACCAGGAAGTAATACATTGAGCGTTGCCTCTCGTTTTCACGTATGTCCTGGACACGCGGGTGTAATATATATATATATATATATATATATATATCAGTTACAGACCAGATTAAAATGTATGAGCGCTTGTGTGTATTAGTGCATGTAATAAAAAAAAAAAGCTGTGTGTGCTGTGCACGCGCATAGTAAGTGAAACTTCTTTGACTTTTGTCACAGAAATTGTATTTGTGTTGGTGTTGGTGATGTTTTAATTAAAAATCAAAATACAATCTCAATGACAAAACGCAAATAAATTTGACTTAGAATGCGCGTGCTCGGCACACATCCCCTGTATTAGCTATTTGCACTAAGTGTGAATTCCGCGTGTGACAGTGTGCGTGTGACTGAGAGTGTGCGTGTGACTGAGAGTGTGCGTGTGACTGAGAGTGTGCGTGTGACTGAGAGTGTGCGTGTGACTGAGAGTGTGCGTGTGACTGAGAGTGTGCGTGTGACTGAGAGTGTGCGTGTGACTGAGTGTGCGTGTGACTGAGAGTGTGCGTGTGACTGAGCGTGTGCATTTGACTGAGAGTGTGCGTGTGACTGAGCGTGTGCGTTTGACTGTGCGTGTGCGTCTGACTGTGAGTGTGACTGAGTGTGCGTCTGACTGTGAGTGTGACTGAGTGTGCGTGTGACTGAGTGTGACTGAGTGTGCGTGTGACTGTGAGTGTGACTGAGTGTACGTGTGACTGAGTGTGCGTGTGAGTGTGACTGAGTGTGTGTGACTGAGTGTGCGTGTGACTGTGAGTGTGTGTGGGGGTCTGGGGGGGTCAGTGTGTGGGGGTCTGGGGGGGTCAGTCAGTGTGTGTGGGGCTCTGGGGGGGTCAGTGTGTGTGGGGGTCTGGGGGGGTCAGGCAGTGTGTGTGGGGGTCTGGGGGGGGTCAGGCAGTGTGTGTGTGGGGGTCTGGGGGGGTCAGGCAGTGTGTGTGGGGGTCTGTCAGTGTGTGTGGGGGTCTGGGGGGTTCAGTCAGTGTGTGTGGGGGTCTGGGGGGTTCAGTCAGTGTGTGTGGGGGTCTGGGGGGTTCAGTCAGTGTGTGTGGGGGTCTGGGGTGGTCAGTCAGTGTGTGTGGGGGTCTGGGGTGGTCAGTCAGTGTGTGTGGGGGTCTGGGGGGGTCAGTCAGTGTGTGCGGGGGTCTGGGGGGGTCAGTCAGTGTGTGTGGGGGTCTGGGGGGGGTCAGGCAGTGTGTGTGTGGGGGTCTGGGGGGGTCAGGCAGTGTGTGTGGGGGTCTGGGGGGGGTCAGGCAGTGTGTGTGTGGGGGTCTGGGGGGGTCAGGCAGTGTGTGTGGGGGTCTGTCAGTGTGTGTGGGGGTCTGGGGGGTTCAGTCAGTGTGTGTGGGGGTCTGGGGGGTTCAGTCAGTGTGTGTGGGGGTCTGGGGTGGTCAGTCAGTGTGTGTGGGGGTCTGGGGTGGTCAGTCAGTGTGTGTGGGGGTCTGGGGGGGTCAGTCAGTGTGTGCGGGGGTCTGGGGGGGTCAGTCAGTGTGTGTGGGGGTCTGGGGGGTTCAGTCAGTGTGTGTGGGTCTCTGGGGGGTCAGTCAGTGTGTGTGGGGGTCTGGGGTGGTCAGTCAGTGTGTTTGGGGGTCTGGGGGGGTCAGTCAGTGTGTGTGGGGGTCTGGGGGGGTCAGTCAGTGTGTCTGGGGGGGTCAGTCAGTGTGTGTGGGTCTCTGGGGGGTCAGTCAGTGTGTGTGGGGGTCTGGGGGGGGTCAGTCAGTATGTGTGGGGGTCTGGGGGGGACAGTCAGTGTGTGTGGGGGTCTGGGGGGGTCAGTCAGTGTGTGTGGGGGTCTGAGGGGGTCAGTCAGTGTGTGGGGGGGTCCGTCAGTGTGTGGGGGTCTGGGGGGGACAGTCAGTGTGTGTGGGGGTCTGGGGGGGTCAGTCAGTGTGTGTGGGGGTCTGAGGGGGTCAGTCAGTGTGTGGGGGGGTCCGTCAGTGTGTGGGGGGTCCGGGGGGGTCCGTCAGTGTGTGGGGGGTCCGGGGGGGGGTCCGCGCGGGTTGCGCCCGGTTTTTGTACCACCGCTTCCTGGGGGGCCCGCAAACGCCCACGTCACTGGAGGGCTGAATGGCGCCGCTGCCAGCCGCTTCTGCGCATGCGCGGCATGGCAGCGGTAGTGGAAGTTAGGCGGGCCCATGTGTGGGCTGGGAGGGAGATCCCATTCAGGTTAGGAAAGGGTGGGGGGGGGCTGTCCCGGTCGGGCGGTCTCTGCTGTCCCGGGCAGCAGACGGGGAACGGCAACACATGTCAACAGCCGTGGCAGCGGGCGGGGAACAGCGCCGCTGCCAACCGCTTCTGCGCATGCGTGGCTTTCCCCCAGTCCCCATGATTACTGAGCATGCGCGGCTTGGCAGCGGATGTGCGGGGGGAATGGCGGCCGTTAGGAGCGGCGCCGGCGGCTATCGCCGCCGCCGCATATGTGATCAGCCATGTGGGGGGAGCAGCAGCCGTTAGGAGCGGCGCCGGCAGCTATCGCCGCCGCCGCCGCATCTAATTTGTGGAGCGGGTGTGATGTCAGTGTTGGGGTCGGGCTGAGCCAGAACACAGCCCGGCCTCAACTGCCAGCACTGACGTCACATCCGTTTCATTTCTGTCTCCACAATCCATTTTTGCCCCATCACGAATGAGGTGCCACTAAGGAAGTTTCACTTCAAAAATTAAGTATTTTAATCGATTTGGTACTTCAGGGGTTAACGTTGGTTAGAAATAGTGTTAAAAATAGAAGAAATTGTGTTTATGACAGGTTAAAGACACTTCATGTGTCTGTACTGATATAGAAAGAGGGCTTAATTTGGGGGGGGGGGGGCTATCACTGATGGCCCGGTCCTGGAACAAGATTGTCTATTTCTGTGTATTTTTCCTGCGCTCAGGCTGCCAGCCCTCCCCAGTGCGTTGCTTGTTTTCCCTCTGCTCTGAAGCAGCCAGAGCTGTGTATATTGCAACATTGTTACAAATAATAATCCCCTTTACACAGCCATTAGCCAGTTGCCATGGCAACCTCCCAATGATCATATTTGAGATTGGTTTAGTCCTCTCCCCCTGCCTTTATCTGCATATTGTTATGCCCCTTAGCTTGTTTCTGTCTGACAGGAAAGTGTGCTCCCTCTTTTCCATCAGCAGACACAGTGAGCAAGACACATCTTCCACTCCTCCCTTAGGCCTCGGACATGGTCAAAAAGAACGTGCTGAAACATTATCCCCATCAGCGCGGCTTTAGACGGCACTTCCGCAGGCGTGCCGAGGCGTGTGGAAATGCAGGAGACAGGCAAGTTTAAATTTTGACGCTCATGCAAGCGCAGGGCCGGTCACGTGACTGCCAGAAGCCAATGGCAGTCCGTGACGTCGGTGACGTGGCGTTCTAGCCCCGCCTCCAGGTCCGCCTCCCACCCGGCACACAAGCGCGCTCGCTGACGCTCATGCAGGGACAAGACAAATCTCCTGCTTGAGCAGGAGAGCATGAGCGTCAGCGCTGCTCAGCGCCGCTCCCTTGCACCATGTCCCAGGCCTTAGAAAGGAAATACTTTTCACCTTCCCCTTAGAGAAGCACTTCCCTCCATAGCAGAGCACCTTTATCCCACATAGATAATTCTCCTGACAAGAGACATTTGCTATTACAATCCACATACAATAACTTTTATATTTATGTTAACTCCTCCCAATAACGTTGAAGAAAATAGAAGGACGTTGTGTGCTTTAAAAGGGGACAAGTTAAGCTACATGGACTTACTCACATGCTACAAGTGAGCCTGGGTCCAGAATAGGCCCACTAAAAGTGAAATGTGTGTAGTTGAGAAGGCTAAGGACAATAGCCAGATCCTGGGTTGTCCGCTTCAAAGAAAACCTTAACATTCTTGCATTATCACAGAATGAGGTGACAAACAGGTCCCACTTAGTTGGAGGACTTTATTAAAAATGTAATGGTACCCATTAAGAATAATAACACCTAATTCCATGTCTTTGAAACAAAATGATGTACAGTATGACTTGGGCAAACAGACGAAATTAGGAGTCTGGGTATGTGAAAAAGGAAATTAAGCCCTGGTTTTATCAGGTAAATTCAAAAAGGGATAATTAGAATCAGGTGTTTAAATAATTAGGTAGGTCTTCCGGTGTGAGTTTGGGAGGCCCCACCCTACATAAAAGTTCTGAAACTTTGTGAGTATGGTCTTCACCATACAGGTGTGTAGAAACACGTCATGCCACGATCAAAATAAATCTTTGAGGACCTCAGAAAAGCAGTTATTGATGCTCATCAGTCAAGAAAGGGTTACAAAACAATTTCTAAGGATTTGGGGCTCCACCAATTCACTGCCAGACAAATGGAGAAAGTTCACGACAACAGTCACTCTGCATAGGAGCGATCCTACCATGATCTCTCCAAGAACAAACCGGCAACTCATCCAGGAAGTCACAAAGAGCCCCAGAGTAACATCCAAGGATCTGCAGGCCACTCTCGCCTTGGCTAAAAAGTGAGTGTTCATGACTCCACTATCAGAAAAACCGATGCACTCTCATAAGGAGAAAAAAAAAAAATCTTCCCGACTCCAATATTGACAATCATATTTCTCCCTGGATCAACATTCTTCCCACGTATACCTATTTGGTAAATCCCTGTGTAAACTTTCCTTTCTAAAAATATGCCCAATCTTTTTTTAACATGGGTAATGAATTCCACATTGTAACTGCCCTTACTGTAAAGAACCCTTTCCTTTGTTGCTGGTGAAATCTCCTTTCCTCCAACCTTAAGGTGTGACCATGTGTTCTTTGTACTGCCCTTGGGATGAATAGTTCTTTTGAAAGAGCCTTGTATTGATCCCGAATACAGGTAAACCCCGTTATAGCGCGCCCCGTTATACCGCGAAATCGGTTTTCACGTGGCTCCCGTTTTTTTGCACACTGCACACACTCTACACTGCACACACTCTACACTGCACACACTCTACACTGCACACACTCTACACTGCACACACTCTACACTGCACACACTCTACACAGATATCTCTCTCAGACAGGTAGGTCCCCCACAGACCCCAGCACCTTAAGCCCTTGAGTGCCACAATGAGCACCTTAACCGCTTGAATGTCAGTGCAGAGCAATGAGTGCTGTCTCTCTCCCCCTCTCCTGACACGCATGGGGTTTAATGTAGCCCTACCTACAATAAAAAAAAACCTCACACCCGCACTGAAGTCATATCCCCCCTGTTACAGCCATATTAACCCCTCAGAGGATGAGACTTCCAGTGAGGGAAGCACACCCCCTCCTCCCCCTTTAGTCCTTATCTCTCCTGACACGGGGAGGTGGTGATCAGGACCGGTCCCTTGCTCTGGTGTCCTTCCTCCCTGTGGCTGCATGTCAGGACCGGTGTGCGGGTCTCCCCCTCCCTCCCCGGTACCTGGAGGATAAGACGCTGGAGCAGCGCACCCACTCGCTGAGGTCGCACATTGCCTGGTAGCCGGGGTCCCTCTCCTTCTCCCTCTCCATGTGGTAGGCGTAGAGGGCCAGCAGGATCCCCAGCGCGCACACCGCGTACCGGGCCCCGCTCTCCCACCGTGGCACAGACACTCAGCACGGGCGTCGCCATCTTAACCCCCGCTATGCCGCGGAGGGCCGGTAGGTGTGGGGGCCTGGGGGGGAGGAAATGGATGCCGGTGGTGGGAGGACTCGCCGTTGCTAGGGGACGTGTAGGGCTTCCGGCCACCCCTTCCTTCCCTCCTCCCTCCCTTCCGATCAGGCGCGCGGCGGCCATTTTTTTTTTTTTTTAATTAGCGTGACCCCGGGTCTAGCGCGGACGGATCGGTTTGGCCCCCGAGGACCGCGCTATAACGGGGTTTACCTGTATATTTGTATATTGTTATCATATCCCTTCTTAGACAACTCTTTTCTAATGTAAACAAAATCTGATTTATGAGGAGAGGCTAGCTAAATTAGATTTTCCATCTAGTGTCTCTTCTTTGCACTCTCTCTAGTTCCATAATGTATTTTTTTTATGGAGTGGTGCCCCAAACTGTACTCCATAATTATGTTTACTTCCCTTCTATCCCCCGTTTAATGCACGAGAAGATCTTATTTGCCTTTGCAGCTACTGCATGACATTGGGCACTATTGCCAAGCATGTTGTCTACAAACACTCCTAAATCCTTCTCCACCAAAAGGATTCCCCTAATTTTGCCCCAGTTAATTTTAAAATACTTGTTTATTCTTGCATCCCAAATGCATAACCTTACATTTATCTGTATTAAACCTCATCTGCCATTTACATGCCCACGTTTCCAGTCTATCCAAGTTCTTCTATAGAGACATTACATCCTGCTCTGATTGTAGTACCTTACACAATTTAGTGTCATCAGCAAAGGTGGAGACTTTGCTCTCTATGTTAACCTCAAGGTCATTAATAAATAAGTAAAAGCAGTGGTCCCAGGACCAATCCTTGATGGATACAATTAGTATAGCAACATTTAGCCTAATGTTGTTGACGTTACAAAATACACATTTTATTTCGAGTATTTTGGTGAACACTTTAGCACTGATATTTATGTATGTATGTATGCATGTATGCATGTATGCATGTATGCATGTATGCATGTATGCATGCACGCACGCACGCACAAAACATAAATTTTCTTCCCCCTAAACATATTTGTTTCTAAATAGTGCTGAACCCTTTAACCTCCCCTGGGGCCTGCTCTGGTCAAATAAAGGACATATATAGATCCAGTTGAACAAGCAAAAACCGGTTTAGTAGGCAAAATCCTTCATTCTCCTTCTCTGCTCTCCCTTATATCCAAAACCCTGCTATATGCCTCAACCCTCATCACCAGAACAGGTAATTAAAAAATATGATCATAATTAGGCTTCACGGTCTAGACTTGCAAAATTACTAAATCCGTATTCCACTATGGAATAAACATGAAATCTATAATCTATCATCTGGCTGCAATAGGACAACTACAACTCCCACTAAGCTGCATCAGAAAGTCACTTCTGGGGCAGGAGGATGTGACCCAGGATAGACAGAGAAACAGCCAATAAGAAAGGCTGTGGAAGAGGAATCTTAAGGAGTACGTGGAGTTAGTCCTGGGGAGAGCCTGAGTGATCTCAGGCTGGACTGGCTGGGACTCTGGGTCAGTCCATCCAACAAGGAGGCCCAGCAAAGCATTAGAAAACAGACAGGACTACAGAAACTCAAGGACTAACAAAGAGAGAGAGAGGAGAGAGATCAGAGACAGTTGACTGGAGGTTTGGACATGCAGCAACCAGCCGAGTTCCAAGGGTTGTGAGTAACGCTGCAGGATATCCTCATTACAGACAAGGGTACTGAAGGCTTTTCGAAGAACAGGCCTGCTACGATTACACTCGCATTTAATAAGAGCTCCAACATAGTGCTGGCACCAACACACGGACCCCTCATAACACGGAGTCATAGGGACTTGGGAGAAACATTGGTACATGACTACGCAGTGTTTGTAAAGACAGTAATATTATGTACATGGTCCTCCGATTGAGGATCACGATTATGTCTGCATATCTGTGTTAATAAGGAGGTATATATAAATTCGTTTGTTATTCAAATCCTTGTGTCGCCATCTTTGGGCTGCGTGCCCAGTACATGGGATAACATTGTTGTAACGGGGTGTAGGGTGTAGGACGTAGGATGTGCCCCCCCCCCCATCTTAACATATAGCAGTTAGTCTAAGTGAAAATAATAGAGGGGTTACATAATGTCCAAATGTCTTCTGTCCCTTTCTCCCTCATGTTATATACAAATCGATGGAAAGATCTCCACAAAGATTTTTCAGGAACATTTTATCATTTGCAGCTTTCCAAAATCTTTTATCCCCCAAAGGTCGTCCCCAAAACTGCTTTAGTCTCCACTCCCCCATAACCGGCTGTGTTTAACCCACTGCCAACCCACTGCCCCATTTTCAGAAGTCTTACAAATGACTTTAAAGCTTCCAGTGGAAAACAGGGACTTAATCACGATTAGATTCTACACACAAGCACTGCTACGATCACCATGGCAACTGTGACCGAGATGCCAGCCATATTGAAAAACAGCCACCTTCTTTTAATTTTAGGCTGAACTAATACCAAAGTGTTTTTTATTTTATTTTTTTTAATTATTTTTAAAATGAATAGGCCTACATGATAATAAATGATATAAACTTTTTTTTTTAATGATTTTGGTGAGAGGACAGCCACAGCCATTTCTAAAATGGGCATCTTAAGTCAATTTTTGCCTCGCATTCTCTGCGAACTGTTTTGCAAACCTTCAAAAGATCTAATAATGTTGCAAATTTAGTCTTAGATTTTTCAATTTCAAGGTTTCGGTGAAATATCACCAGAAAGCGAGTGAAACAGGGTCTATTTATGGTCTCAAATAGGAGATATTAGAGAGGTTTGCAAAACAGCACATTCAGCTAAATTGCAATGCACATTGACTTAAAGTGCATTTCTCCCACATATTCGGCTAGTTGAATTTCGTAAGGTCCTCTGAATGTGGGGGGAAAAAAAAAAAAATTCTTTGCCCTTATCCCACCCTACCTATATAAGAGAGCAATTCATGTTAATAGGAGGTAGGTAGGGAGGGAAGAATCTGGCTGTACATGCACTCAGGGGGGCAGACAGGGGGGCAGAGCTGGGACGTGTGTCCCGGGCCTGGCAGTTCCAGGGGGCTGGCCGACGCTCGAAGTTCAGCTTGGCCAAAGGTTTGCCCCTGGCCGCAGGAGGCTCAATGGGCAACAGGCCCCTAGTTCTCCCCAGCTACAGCGTACTCCATCCCACACCACTCCCCCTAGGTTCAAAAATGAAAGTTGGGCCTGCTCAGAAGTCGGGGTGGTAAAGGGGTAAAAGAGAGGGGGGGGCAGAGTGAGAGAGTGAGTGAGAGAAAAAAAATGGGGGGCAGAAAGAGTGAGAGAAGGTGGGGCAGAAAGAGTGAGAGATTGGGAGAAGGGAAGGGGGGGGGCAGAAAGAGAGGATTGCCACAAAACTACATTCGTGATTCTTTCTGCCAGGCAGCAGTACCACATCTGAGGTGGACTATGCAACAAAAAATCTTGTGGGACAAGATATCTTCCTCATTGGTCCCCCTGGATCACTATGCCGAGCAATGCAATATTAGGAGCGAACCAAACAGGAGCTACATCAAGAAATACAACAGAAGCTGATCTCTAGCAGAGAAATTTGCGCTGGAACAGCTTTTTACATTGAAAGAGCAGAATGAAACAACTTTCCAGTTTTAAACCATTTCCTAAAGAACAAAGAGATGTAGCTGGAAGACAGGCGATTCCTTTTGTCGGCCATGATCAGACGCTTCGGGAGCATTGTAGCAATGAGAATGAGCTGCATGCATGTGTAACCCCCTTTCAAAAGGATACCCAAGATTGATGGACAAGCTCTTGAGCTACAGACTGAGAATCAAAAGGGAGGTCATATGATTGGTTACCCGGAGGGGAGGCGCTACAGAGAGAGAGTGTGTTTAAGAGTCCCCAGTGGAGCACGAGGGGACAGAGCTACCGAGACCAGAAACATCGCATTCCCTGTCCCAGTGAGGTTGGAAGCCAAGATGAGAACGTGGGCAGAACTACTCCAGTTCTGCCTACTCAGAGCAGCTACGGATAGGACAGTAAAGCTTCATCCCAAGTTACAGCTGCTCGTGTTCCGGGAGTCGCTAGTAACCCCCGAGAGGATCCCACTTGGAAACACCACAGCACTGTTTATTACACATGCCGGTTTCTTTCCAAGTCTTTACGAAAAAAACAGGCCTGCAACATTTAACCCTGTAGGGTTAAATGTTGCAGGCCTGTTTTTTTGAATGGATGATCACATCCCAAGAGCTCCAACATGGTTCCGGCACCCACAAAGGGCCCCTTCATAACACGGGATCATTTAGGAGGGACATTGAGGGATTAACACGCAGCAACTCACTTGTTGGGTGTATTGTTGTATAAACTGTGTGTCTGATAAATATATAATCCTTATGATGGATGATCACAGATGTGTTACTGTGGGAGCGTACACACACAAGCCCCTTTTAGTCAAATATGTGTGTTGTTATATTGTCCAACCTCCGGAAAGCTCTTTCCTAGCAGCCTAGCATATCGTTCATACAGGGAAGTAAGACTTGGGCCCCCCACCCTAACATATGTATAATTAGTCTGGGGAAAAATAACGAGGGGTTACACATGGAAGATAAATGCGGGTCAGTGAAGATTTCCGAGAGAACGCCAGTACACAAATATTCTGGTAAAACACTAGGACCCCCTACGTCCCTCCAGATTTTAAGCCAGGGACATTTACTACCTTGTGTTCAAAGATCAGATCAGGGACGGTATTCAATTGGGACCAATGTGCCCTCAAAAAGGATTGTGGGTACAATATGCATTTGCTTCTCCTCCGTTTTCTGGGTTTTCTGGATTTCCCGCAAACCAATATCCTAGCCGCCATTAGAATGTTGGATGTTTTTCCTACAATGTTCTCTCACTGCGAACCAGTCCCAATATGTAGAGGTCTTTCTTTCTGATCTAGTTACCATCACATTTACAGGGTTCTGTGGATGTTGTAAACTCTCTGTAGCACAAAGTAGTGTTACATCCCCCTATATAAATTATAGATGAGCAAGTCTGGATGTTGACTTCATTATATGCAGGTACTAATCACAATTACGGTATTAAAGCGGTGCCTTATTATATAAATTTAGATAGCACTTTACGACTTACTCAAAGGAATTTTACTTTTAATATAAAGTTTTATAACAATAATTTTGTTTTAAAAAATAGTTTTTATAGGCAGGTTCACGGCACGGCAATGGGCACAAGATTTGCCTCTAATTATGTGTGTCTGTTTATGAGCCTCTGGGAGATGGAACATATCTGGGGAAATAATCTGTACAAATGCTGGATGATGCCTCATTTTGTCTGGCACGATTGAGGATCCTAAAGCCTGTGTTAATGAAATATCTAAATTTGAATACCTGAAATTACCTGTCCGGAAAATACCCACACTCATCAATGCTTGGATCACGAAATAGAAATTAAGGATGAATATATAAACTAGTCACACTTCTTAAAAAAAAGAAAAATGACACCTCCTAAAAAAGGCGTATACGGATAAGCCTAAGGCCCCTTGTGCAGAAAGGGGTACCGTCAGGTCTAATGGGATCAGTACTCACAACCTCGGCTATTCAGGGCAGCACTTCTAGCGGTGTGAGCTTAACCAGCTGCTGGCTTGTTCCACCATCACTGCATACTTTGGAGCTCCGCTACTCACACCTGTAACTCCCTCCCCCTGGCTTCCTTTAAAAGCAGACCACTTCCTATTTGCAGTTCAATGTGCGTTGTGCACCAAAAAGGAGCACACCCGAAAAACATGCTTATAAAATATGCAAAGTATAGAAAGGAAAACAAGGGGTGTGTCCATGCGTACGATTAGCTACAAGTGTGAGCAGTGAACAGGGGAGCTCAAATGTATGCTGTGGTGCTATCTAGCAGCGGGTTTAACTCCCTGCTAGAACTGATGTCCTGAATAGGAGAGGTTGCGAGTTCTGATCCCAATAGACCCGACATTACCCTCTTCCACTTTTCTCTCCAAAACGTAGGGGAGAGGTGGTGAACACCATATGAAAAAGAAAAGAAAAAAAATTCACATAGTGCAATACTGTAGTGCAAAAGAAAATAGGGGAAAGAATTTTCAAAGTTACTACGCACAATGGAGCAGATAAATAAAGCAGCATCCCAATCTGTGGCAATGGATATGATATATCAGAGGATCTCAGGGAAAGAAAACAAGTCATAGTGCAGATGGAACGTATAACAAGTGGTTTATGTAAAATTATAGGCTAAAGCTGGTAAATTCAGGACATTATTGAAATCCCTGCTCTCTGATTGGATAATGGCCGGAATTTTAACCAATCAGCAATGGTCCGGAATTTTTGGCAGCTTGCCAAGTTTTTTTAGCCAATCAGCTTTCAGGTTTTATTCACAACGAGTGAAATTTGGGG
>NC_134502.1:12763784-12768784 GCF_040206685.1 Ascaphus truei
CAAGTTTCTGAACGGATCGATTGCAATTCCTATTTTGTGATAGAAGTTATCAGCCAGCTACCCCTGTGGGCTCCAGTGTATTGCAAAAAAGGATTCCCCGATTAAACATTAGGGGACACATTTACATGATTAAGGATGCTTACATGTACCTTCAAGATAATACAATTATACATACCATATTTAAAAAAATTTTTTTAGCTGCGCATGGGTAAAAACCCAGCAAGTACGTGTTGCAGAATTTAGAAAAGGTTTTTAATAGCCCAAAGGGTTAGAAATAAATATCACTTACTACAACAATGAGAACAATATTGGATGCACAAGTTTCAGACAGGTTACCAATAGGGTTTCAATTACATGTTGGAATTGAAAGGCTATGTTAAAGTTAAGGTTTATTCTTTGAATTACTTCTATATTTCTTGTTTGTCGTATCAGGTGTCATTTGAGTAATGATTATATAACCGTGTCTGAATAATTTCAGATGGATTTATGTAGCAATACACTATTTTATACAACATGTTTGATGAATTAAAGTCTTTAATTCGTTTGATATGCAATTCCATGAATACTATCTATATCTATATATCACACACACACACAATGCACTTTTCATTAAGTACAAAATACTTATACTGTATAATCTATAAACGGCTGGTTAATTTCCAAGTGCATGCCTTTTAAGGCATGTGAGGCACTGATAAATGACATCTCTGCAAAATGCGTAGGGGTCAACGACTATTGAGGCAAGTTGCACAGAACCGTGTGCGGACACTATTTATCTGGTTACCTCCCTCGACTGCTCGTTTGCATGCGGGGCAGGAAGTTACTCCTTAGGTCCCTCATCTCTCCCCCTTACTTTCCCGGGAACATCTCAGCAAGCTCAGGGAAGACAAGGGACTGTGAAAAGGTCATTGTGGTGCACAAGCCGACAATGTTTTAACGATAGAGATATAAACAATAAGTACAGTAAAAGTCGAAAAAACAAAAACATTCAAAAGAAAATGCAGAATGTTTATTTATTTTTAATTAAATTATCCATAGGACTATACAAAAAGGTGTCTTGGGCCTTCAACTCCTCCAGCCAGGGCATTATTGGCCAACAATGCCCTGATCTTAAGGCATTATTACCTAGTTAAAAGGGATCACCCGCACGTACTGTACGTGGGCTGAATATTCCCATTGGTATTGAAGTGTTAAAATATATAAAGACCATGCAAAAATAGTTTTAGCTAGAATCAGTCAATTGTCAAACTTAGAAAAATGAAAATAAAATTAGATTTAAACATTTACATTGGATTATTGTTTAACTTTATAAGGGGTTCATTTTAATCTGTATTAGCCTAAAAATTGTGGGGGAAATAGCCATAACATTAAATTAATTTATGGAAGGTAAGAAGTTAAAATAAATATAAACACTTATTTTTGTAACTTTTTTGGGGGATGCTAAACTAACCTTGAAGGAGAAAATAACCATGCAAAAAGTGGGCTAAAATAAAATAGAATTTATCAAAGCAACAAATGGAAATTATTTAAAAAAACTTGTAAATGTGTTGGCCCTCGCTTATCCGATGGAATGCGTCTCGCAAACCGCCGTCGGATAACGGACTGTCAGCTTGTGGGTCCATGTTAATCCGCGGCAGTCAGCGTCGGATAAGGCGTTCGATGGAAAGCGGACCGTCGGATACCGAGGACCACCTATATTTTTATGGATCTGTTTGTTTGTTATGAGGAACTTCAAAATAAGTATTTGGGCCAATCAGAAAACACAAACCAAAACACACACACAGCGCCCAGTGCTGAGGCTCTTTGTCTTTTGTTGTATTACTTGAGGTCACAATCCCAGTAGCACTCCTTTTAAAACACAAAGACGCACGCAGAGAGACGCACGCGCACACACAGACGCGCACACAGTGTTTGGGTTCTGAGCTAACGGGGGCTGTGTGCGTTTGTAAATTTCTATTAGTAAACAACATGGAGGTTTGCGACCCCTCCCTGGTTTCAAGCACACTCATCCCACCGTTTTAATGGCAGTTCTTATTACACACCTGTGTATGACCAGCCTATTAAGACAGCTCTCCCTCCATTAGAGAGGCGAGGAGAGCTTTGTGCAGGTGGAGTAGTCTTAGGCCTTGCAGAGGAGAGAATATCGTGACATGGTTAGCAAGCCTAAAGTTCTTTGGCCAACGAATTTAACTAAATGACCCTCACTTATGAAAAGAAGAACAGGAAGTAAAAGTATTTAAAAAAAATAATTTGTCATATTGGATATTTTATTTATTTATAAAATGTTTTACCAGGAAGTGATATATTGAGAGTTAACCTCTCTTTTTCAAGTACTGTATGTCCTGGGCACAGAGTTATAATGACAGATAAATACATGGTTACATTAAGTGTTCAGGGTTATAGAACTGAGGCTTTTTGTCTTTTGTTGTATTACCAAGCTACATAGAGAAAGACTTATAATGTGAAAGCACTTAACCGTACGACTGCTTTTTTATATTTTGTTTCAAGATTTAAGCCAATCTCCCTTTCTTTAATCTAGGCCTCAAAGCCTCACTGTGAACAGACGTAAAAATTTACAGGGATATACAACACAAGCTGCTTCCGTTATTGTGGGTTCCAGCTAAAGCACAACTAAGCGAAACCCAAGCCTTGGAAAAGAGTACAGGCAGCCATTTTGTTTTTATCCCAACGGACAAAAAACATTTGTAATAAATGTTTGTAGAAAACGACTACAAATGGGATTATGTGATCAGGAAAATAAAGATGTTATTTGATTCTGAATAGGGAACAGAAATTGATAATGATCCAAAGGGCTTTGAGTGGCTGATTGTTTTTGCTTCAAAAGTTAGACACGGTCTTTATGACCAAGGATGTCGTGTCACAAGAAACGTCATCGTAGAAGCTGGCTTCACCAGACACACCCACAGCAGGTAGTGCAGGGTCTGTAATTAGCAGTTAGTCCTAGATGTTCTAGGATCTGTATATCGTCAAAAAAAAGCCATTCATGCATGGGATTTTATTGCATTCAAAAAAAATATAACCCTGTAAAAATGGGGGTCATCTTTTTAAAATCTAAAAAGGGTCAACTGATGTGTGTGTGTAATAGAGTGAGGCTGTTTTTATAGAGCGACTGCTTTTATAGCGTTATCCTATATGAGATTTATAATAAAGGTTAACATTACAGTCTATGGGAAAAATGATTACTGAAGAGGGCAACTGTAGGGTGACCATAATAAAAAAAAAAGTCTGTGCCAGCATCTTATGCGGTGAAAAATATATATTTCACTAGATATTGTTAGTCTAATGGAAGAAGCGCCGGCATTCACTTTGTTTGTCCCATATGTATGGCCAATTTTTTCGCCTGCAGCAGGCTCCTTACACAGAAAAGCACGGCAAATATATATAGGTGTTTCAGTAGCTTATGTGTTTGTGTAATAGAATTAACTTCATTTAATACTGTAGGTTGACCCCACTTAAATCTATGGGATTCCAAGAGGGTGTTCCCATTATACACACACACACACACACACACACACACACACACACACACACACACACACACACACACACACACACACACACACACACGGCTTGACAAATTCTCTTTAAAAAAAACAAAACAAAAAAAAACACTCGCCCAAAAACAGAAAGTGACTCGCATCCACCAGCCCCCCATAAAAAAGCTATCCCACTTGCGAGTCTTACCGGCGGTGGCACGGCATTCTCCTGCTTCTCCCCCTGCAACTTCCGTGTCGCCCCTGTAACGGCCGTAAACTTTGCCATGACAACAGGATGCTATGTGATGCCACGCGGTGTCAAGTGGTCATGGCAACTTCATGCCACGTGACGTCACTTAGCGCCCCATTGTTATGGCAATGCGGCAGCAGCCAAATTTACGGGAGTTACAGGGGAGACACAGAAGTTGCAGGAGAATGCCAGGAGACACCGCCGGTAAGACTCGCGAGCGGGTAAAATGCACTCGCCCCACGTGAGTGGGCGAGTGCATTTGTCAAGCGCTCTCCAGCTATAATATCTCTAAGGATGTCTGCACATTCTTCTGTGCCTGTCACACATCAAGGGACAGCCAATAAGACTGCACATCCTGTGTAATGAGACTTCACATTGGCTGTGTAACATCTTAAGTGTCACATATGAAGTGTCTGTGAAGTTCAAATTGGAGTTGAATTGGAGGTGACGAATACAAGAATTAGACTCTACACTTCAACATCAACACTGCAACTGTAAGAACTGGGCCTTCTAAATGCTCTGACAATTTTTTCACATATAAAGACTAACTTTCTAAGCTGCTGTGTAACCTTCAGTAATACACAGCCCTCCCATCCCTGATTTATACACCTGCTCTTTCACCTCATCATCTCCTCCAATACCTGGGAACTCTTTCTCCTCCTACCTCTCTCCCTGCATCTCATTATGCCCTCCCTATTGCTTTGGTCTGTTTGCCGTTTCTACACTACTTTGTAAACTTTTCTGTTCTCTCCAACTTCCCCACTCTCCTCCTATCCACATTTCTTCATCTCTCCTGCACTCCACCTACGCTTGAGCCTATACACTGCACCAGTATGTACACACCTTTCCCAACAACATCTACACCCCTGAATAAAAAGCCACGTCACCAATCTCTCTCCTGCTGGGTATCTCTCTCCTAATCCTGGACCCAGCCATATACACACCTGCTCTGCCGATGCCACCTATTTCCCTGCTAATGGTGTTAACCCATCCGATTTAATGCTGACCAACCTTGATACTCACCACTCAAGAGAAGCATCCCAAAAGCCTGCACTTATAGCTATTGTCCTACACTCAGTCACTCCTACCAACCATTGTGGCCAAGCACTGCCATCTACAGCACCGATTCCCTCACCTGCTGTCTCTAAGTTTCCCAACACTCCACTTAGACAATAGGAAAGGAAATCCCTGCCCAGCAGAGCTTACAGTCCGATTTTGCTGTGCTTATTGTATAATTCCTTGTATTGTCTTGT
>NC_134502.1:12772650-12782650 GCF_040206685.1 Ascaphus truei
ATACCTTTTTTTATCCAAATCCGACACTTTTATATTTTTATTACATAATTTTTTTTTTCAAGTTGGACTTGAAAGGGGTTGGATTTGCTCTGGCTGATCCATTTTGTCACGGTGTGGACAGCAAGTGCTTGTACAGGCAGTCCTCGGTTATCCGACACAATGCGTTACTAAAAATGGCGTTGTAAAGCGAAACGTTGTAAAGCGAAACACGTTTTCCCATAGGAACACTGTTTAAATGAAAGATTCCGTTCCTGAAGGCATTTTTAACACTAAAATACACCAAATATATTTTGCAGGCAATAAGATATGCAGCACACACATAAATTATATACTGTATTATATATATATATAATATAACATAATAAATAATATATTATATAGTATAATATAATATTATATATATACGCTCTTAAGATGCTTTGCAATGTTTATGTGAATTTGTATATATATACACACATACACAACGTTGCAAAGCGTCGTAAGAGCGTTGGATAAGCCATTTTGGTGTTGTACAAATGAATATAGGTATGCATTGCAGAGCGTTGGATAATCCATTCGTTGTAAAGCGAAGCATTGTAAAACGAGGACTGCCTGTATAGCCAGAGTAGAGTCCACTCCTATCCCTCGTCCCCCCATCCTCTCCACAACTTTATTGTTTTTCCAAGTATAGGCTGGGATAAGGGTTAAGAAAAAACTAGGATTGACAAACACTTTACCACTGAGATGCCCCCTAAGAAATTCAACTGTCTGACAATGTGGGATTGTAACAGGGAAGGTGGGCGAATGCTTTCGCTGGACTACAAATTAGTGTATTCGAGCTGTTCGTAGTTAGGCTTTGAGGCCTAAAGTGAGAGCCGCTACACACTGATTAAGCGCCAAACCAATATTAGGGCAGGTGTTCTCAGGCCGAATGCTTTCATCTCAAAGCACAAGTAGGGTCAGTTGGCATTTGCCAAGGAAGGCAAGACTAGGCCGAAAAGCCCAACTCCGAACAGGTCACCAGCCGGCAAATGCACGCCAACGACAAATGCCAGGAAGCACCTCCAGTGTATAGCGACTGGCCAGGTAACATCTTTACTGCCAAATGAATCCCAGACACTAAAAAAAATAACAAAAAGTCTGCTTACACAGTCATCTACGCAACCATGAGCGAGAGAGAGCAGCCATCTTGACAATAGGCAATGGTTGTAATATTGAGGATACATTTTGGTCAGTGCCAGCCTTTCCCTAAGACAAGTAATGAGAGGGAAACGGCAGTGTCAGCCTCCCCCTTCAGTACTTTTACACCCTCTATGTTGACACAGCACAAGTACAGCTACTACGAATAACACTTGGGCAAATGAGCGAGAGGGCAGCCATCTTGAAAACAGACAATAGCGCCAGTATTACGTGCCTAGTACGGGTAGTGGCAGTGCCAGCCTCCGTACTAAAATGTTAGACCCTACAGTTGCCAGGCCCTGCATCCCTACACCTCCCTAGGCCTTGGGGAAAAGGGAGAACTCTGGCTTACACCCCTACGTATATACTGGCAAAACTCCTAACCCCATATTTATATTTCCTTCAAGATTTAACAGGCCCTTAGCCGATTCTAAATAACATTCCCCCCTCCAGCAACATTCATTAACGCCTGTCGCTGACACCTTAACTGCTACACCCCAAGTGATATCATCAGCAGCCAATCACAAACTGGGATTCTAGGAAGGGATGATAGACAAAAGGGAGCCTCCCTATTAACAGTGCCAGAACATACAGAAGAACAATACAGAGAGAAAGAGACTCCCTGTCCCACAGAGCTAACAATCTAATGGGGTATAACACATATCTCTCTGTATCCACAGGTGGTGGGTTTCTATACACATACAAATGCGTATCTGCATACACTCAGACACACACACACACACATATATATGCACAAACTTGTGTAATACAGTTTGTGTGTGCCCATTTATGTGTGTGTCTTATGAGAGCGAGAATAGAAGAGCAACGCTCTTACAGAGGCAATAAGGCACTCAGGAGCTGGGTTACCCTAATAACATGTTAGAGGGACAATAAGGCACTCAGGAACAGGGATACCCCAATAACATGTTGCAGGTCCAACAAGGCTCTCATGAGTTGTGTTATTACCTGCTCTGGTGGTAAATCAAACTGCCAGCCACTCCCACCCTCCTAATTATCCCAACATTCCTGAAACATTAAAATTCAGGTCAATGATTCTGCTAATTGCTCTGTCAGTTTGTCAGCAAATCATTGCGTGACCCCCCCCCCCCTCCCCTCTCCCTGCAAAGTGTCACTAACATCACAGAGCGTCACTTAGCCCCTAGCCTGTAGAGCGTCTCCTCACCTAACATCTCAGCCTGCAGAGCGTCTCCTCACCCAACAGAGCGTCTCCTCACCCAACATCTCACCCTGCAGAGCGTCTCCTCACCCAACATCTCACCCTGAAGAGCGTCTCCTCACCCAACATCTCACCCTGCAGAGCGTCTCCTCACCCAACATCTCACCCTGCAGAGCGTCTCCTCACCCAACAGAGCGTCTCCTCACTCAACATCTCACCCTGCAGAGCGTCTCCTCACCCAACATCTCACCCTGCAGAGCGTCTCCTCACCCAACATCTCACCCTGCAGAGCGTCTCCTCACCCAACATCTCACCCTGCAGAGCGTCTCCTCACCCAACAGCGCGTCTCCTCACTCAACATCTCACCCTGCAGAGCGTCTCCTCACCCAACATCTCACCCTGCAGAGTGTCTCCTCACCCAACATCTCACCCTGCAGAGCGTCTCCTCACCTAACATCTCAGCCTGCAGAGCGTCTCCTCACCCAACAGAGCGTCTCCTCACCCAACATCTCACCCTGCAGAGCGTCTCCTCACCCAACATCTCACCCTGCAGAGCGTCTCCTCACCCAACAGAGCGTCTCCTCACCCAACATCTCACCCTGCAGAGCGTCTCCTCACCCAACATCTCACCCTGCAGAGCGTCTCCTCACCCAACATCTCACCCTGAAGAGCGTCTCCTCACCCAACATCTCACCCTGCAGAGCGTCTCCTCACCCAACATCTCACCCTGCAGAGCGTCTCCTCACCTAACATCTCAGCCTGCAGAGCGTCTCCTCACCCAACAGAGCGTCTCCTCACCCAACATCTCACCCTGCAGAGCGTCTCCTCACCCAACATCTCACCCTGCAGAGCGTCTCCTCACCCAAAATCTCACCCTGAAGAGCGTCTCCTCACCCAACATCTCACCCTGCAGACACACCTGCAGGGACATCTCAGGAGGCAAAGTAACTCCCTCGCAAGAGCCCAAACTAAAAAAAGAAGCAATAAGGCACTTCGTAAGCTTATATAGGGGGGTGTGTTACACACACACACACACACACACACACACACACACACACTGTGTGTGCAACAGGACAGGACAGCTATTTTATAGGTGTGTGTATATATAGAGATCGAGCGATCGAAAGATCGAGCTTAATATAGAAATCCAGTCCTGCTCTGTTACACACACTTTGCATGTTCTCTGAACTTTGAATACAGATCAAATTCCTGTGTGTTTATTCTCCTTCCGTACACTTAGGGGTGGAAACATACGCATGCGCGTACACACACGCATGCGCGTACACACACGCAGATACATTTACACGTGTGCTAGCCCCAGGCAGGAGATAAGCAGCTGTCTACACACGTTTTAGGAGAGGTAGCATATTCATTTAGGGCTATACCGTCCTAATACACAGACATCGGGGACACATACCTCTCGTCTGCTCCTAATACAGAGTGACGTACCTGTACCGCTCACCCACTCCTAATACGTAGACATCAGGGCCTCATACCCCACAACCGCTCCTAATACAGAGAGACACATACCACTCACCCGCTCCTAATATAGAGACATGTACCTGTACCGCTCACCTGCTCCTAATAGACAGACACATACCTCTCACCCGCTCCTAATACAGGGACACGTACCTCTCATCCGCTCCTAATACAGGGATACGTACCTCTCACCCGCTCCTTATACAGGGACACATACCTCTCACCTGCTTCTAATAAAAGACAGACGTCACCCACACCCACTCTTAATACACCAACATCAGAAATACGTACCTCTCACCCGCTCCTAATACAGAGACATCAGGGACACGTACAGTACCCCACACCCGCCCCTACTACACAGACATCAACACACACACAGTAAAATCCCTCTATACTATAAATGAGGTAATAATTTAATGGTGGATGGAAAGAGAGAGAGATGATGCATAAAAGGAAGATATCAATGATTGCAGCCCAAATCTTAAGCCTGCAGAGAATTTACCTCTTACAGCAGAGTGTGCGGCAATGTTTAATTCATAGGCACAGAACAAAGAGAAAGAGGAGAGAGAGGGTGGGGTGGGGTGGGGGAATAAGAGGGAGAGAGGGTGGGGGGGGGGGAAGAAGAGGGAGAGAGGTTGGGGGGGGGGGGGAAGAGGGAGAGAGGGTGGGGGGGGGGGGAAGAAGAGGGGGGGGAAAGAAGAGGGAGAGAGAGTGGGGGGGAGAGAGAGTGGTGGGGGGGAAAGAAGAGGGAGAGAGAGTGGGGGGGAGAAGAGGGAGAGAGAGTGGGGGGGGAGAAGA
This sequence comes from Ascaphus truei, assembly GCF_040206685.1. Classification (NCBI taxonomy): domain Eukaryota; kingdom Metazoa; phylum Chordata; class Amphibia; order Anura; family Ascaphidae; genus Ascaphus; species Ascaphus truei. The sequence goes on from NC_134502.1 coordinate 12,777,263, forward strand.
GGGAGAGAGAGTGGGGGGGAGAGAGAGTGGGGGGGGGGAAAGAGGGAGAGAGAGTGGGGGGGGGGAGAGGGTGAGAGAGTGGGGGGGGGAAGAGGGAGAGGGGGGGGAGGAGAGGGGGAGAGAGTGAGGGGGGGGAAGAGGGAGAGAGAGTGTGGGGGGGGAAAGAGGGAGAGAGAGTGTGGGGGGGGGGAAAGAGGGAGAGAGAGTGGGGGGGGGGGAAAGAGGGAGAGAGAGTGGGGGGGGGAAGAGGGAGAGAGAGTGGGGGGGGGGAAGAGGGAGAGAGAGTGGGGGGGGGGGAGAGGAAGAGAGAGTGGGGGGGAAGAGGAAGAGAGAGTGGGGGGGAGAGAGAGTGGGGGGGAGAGAGAGTGGGGGGGAGAGAGAGTGGGGGGGAGAGAGAGTGGGGGGAGAGAGAGTGGGGGGGAGAGAGAGTGGGGGGGAGAGAGAGTGGGGGGGGAGAGAGAGTGGGGGGGAGAGAGAGTGGGGGGGAGAGAGAGTGGGGGGGGGGAGAGAGAGTGGGGGGGGGGAGAGAGTGGGGGGGAGAGAGAGTGGGGGGGGAGAGAGAGTGGGGGGGGAGAAGAGTGGGGGGGGAGAAAGAGTGGGGGGGGAGAAAGAGTGGGGGGGGAGAAAGAGTGGGGGGGGAGAAAGAGTGGGGGGGGAGAAAGAGTGGGGGGGGGAGAAAGAGTGGGGGGGGGAGAAAGAGTGGGGGGGGAGAAAGAGTGGGGGGGGAGGAGAAAGAGTGGGGGGGAGGGAGAAAGAGTGGGGGGGAGGGAGAAAGAGTGGGGGGGAGAGAAGAGTGGGGGGGAGGGAGAAAGAGTGGGGGGGAGGGAGAAGAGTGGGGGGGAGGGAGAAAGAGTGGGGGGGAGGGAGAAAGAGTGGGGGGGAGGGGGGAGGGAGAAAGAGTGGGGGGGAGGGAGAGAGAGCGTGGGGGGGAAGAGAGAGCGTGGGGGGGGAAGAGAGAGCGTGGGGGGGGAAGAGGGAGAGTGGGGGGGGAAGAGGGAGAGTGGGGGGGAAGAGGGAGAGTGGGGGGGGGAAGAGGGAGAGTGGGGAGGGGGGGAGGAGAGAGTGGGGAGGGGGGGGGAGAGTGTGGGAGGGGGGGAGGAGAGAGTGGGGAGGGGGGGAGGAGAGAGTGGGGAGGGGGGGGAGGAGTGGGGAGGGGGGGAGGGAGAGTGGGGAGGGGGGAGAGAGTGGGGGTGGGGGAGAGAGTGGGGAGGGGGGGGAGAGTGGGGAGGGGGGGGAGAGAGTGGGGAGGGGGGGAGAGAGTGGGATGGGGGGAGAGAGAGGGGAGGGGGGAGAGAGTGGGGAGGGGGGGAGAGAGTGGGGTGGGGGGTGGGAGTGAGTGTGGGGAGGGGTGGGGGGAGAGTGGGGGAGTGTGGGGAGAGAGTGGGGAGGGGGGGGGGAGAGTGGGGGGGGGGGGGTGTGAGTGGGGAGTGTGGGGAGTGTGGGGAGGGGGGGAGAGTGGGGAGGGGGGGGAGAGTGGGGAGGGGGGGGGTGTGGGGAGGGGGGGAGGTGTGGGTGGGGGAGTGTGGGGTGGGGGGGGGAGAGTGGGGAGGGGGGGGAGTGTGGGTGGGGGGGTGTGGGGTGGGGGGGAGTGTGGGGGGGGGGGGGTGGTGGGGTGGGGTGGGTGTGGGGTGGGGAGGTGTGTGGGGGGTGGGGGAGTGGGGAGGGGGGGGGAGTGTGGGGGTGGGGGGGTGAGTGGGGGGGGGGGGGTGTGGGGGGTGGGGGGTGTGGGGGGGGGGGGGAGTGGGTGGGGGGGGTGAGTGGGGTGGGGGGGGGGTGTGGGGGTGGGGGGGGGTGGGGGTGGGGGGTGGGTGGGGGGGGGGTGTGGGGGGGTGGGGTGTGGGGTGGGGGGGTGTGGGGTGGGGTGGGGGGGGGGGGGTGTGGGGGTGGGGGTGTGGGGGTGGGGGGGGTGTGGGGGGGGGGGAGTGGGGTGGGGGGTGTGGGGGGTGTGGGGGGTGGGGTGGGGGGGGGGTGTGGGTGGGGGAGGTGTGGGGGTGTGGGGTGTGGGGGGGGTGGGGGTGGGGGTGGGGGTGGGGTGGGGGTGGGGGTGGGGTGGGGGGGTGGGGGGGGTGGAGGGAGTGGGGGGGGTGGTGGGGGTGGGTGGGGGGGGGGTGTGGGGTGTGTGGGGTGGGGGGTGGGGTGGGTGGGGTGGGGGTGTGTGGGGGGTGGGGTGGTGGGGTGGGGGGGGTGTGGGGGGGGTGTGGGGGGGGGGGTGGGGGTGGGGTGGGGGTGGTGGGGTGGGGGGTGGGGAGGGGGGGGGGGGGTGTGTGGGGAGGGGGGGGTGGGGAGGGTGGGGGGTGTGGGGAGGGGGGGGGTGGTGGGGTGGGGGGTTGGGGGGGGGTGTGGGGTGGGGTGGGGGTGGTGTGGGGAGGGGGGGAGTTGAGTGGGGTTGGGGGGGAGGTTGGGGAGGGGGGGGGTGTGGGGGGGGGGAGGTGGGGTGGGGGGATTGTGGGGAGGGGGGGGGGAGGAGTGTGGGGGTGGGGGTGAGTGGGGTGGGGGGTGGTGGGTGGGGTGAGTGGGGGGAGGGGGTGTGGGGTGGGGGGGGGGTGAGAGTGGGGAGGGGGGGTGAGGTGGGGTGGGGGGGAGAGAGTGGGGAGAGGGGGGGAGAGAGTGGGGAGGGGGGGAGAGAGTGGGGAGGGGGGGGAGTGAGAGTGGGGAGTGAGAGAGGAGAAACAGGTCAGGCTGTATAATAAATGGTGAGTATCTATAATGCATATTAACGCTGAGCGTTAATTGATTTAAACACATTGATAATGAACATGCCGTGCATGATAAACAACACCTTATAATTCTATACACTTCTAATGAACATGCCACGCTCTATAATGATGCAGAGTATCTCTATGCATTTCTCTGTTGGCATCAGGAGTGGCTACAGGAGTTAAGGGTGGGCAGCCGCAAATAAACGGAAGGGGCTCGATTACTGACAGCAAACCAAGGTATATTATATCCAGTGGACATACTCGGCATCACTATACAAAAAAAAGGTGTTGCTCACAAATCACAGGGACGGGGAGTCAGCCGGCGTCATTTCTGGAGCGCTCCAGCAATGTTGTCGCCATGCTTTGCTCTATACAGGGGTACGATCCTCTCCTGGGTGACATCAGACCCTGTGGTCAGGGTGGGGTCACGTGAGTCAGGTCACTCACCCTGTATTTGTCGATGACAGGAGGGAGGGACGAGAGAAGTGTTGGCGTGCACACACGTCAGAGGATGGGCCCTCCAGTCAATGGTACATGTATGTCTTTATTTATATAGCGCTTCACAGCAGTAATATACGTGACAATCATAAATAATAAATGAAATAAATAACACAAAGGGGAGAAGTGCTTCAGACATAAAAGTAACATTTAGGAAGAGGAGTCCCTGCTCCGAAGAGCTTACAATCTAATACATATTGTGGGGTGCACTGTAACCTATACTAGTGTAGTGTGTGTATAATATATAATACAGTACATTCACAAACAAATTACTAGGATAGTTGGACCACTCATTGACACACCCTATAAACAAAGCAGAACAATAGGAAAACACTATTGAACGCGATATATAATTTAAAAAAAAGGAAGGCAAAAACGTACAAAAAGTGGGTGGTAAAAGAATCCTACATTTTAACTATGGCTTCGGTAAACAACCCTGAAGGTGTTTTATAGGGTGGGAGAGGCCCCTATTAAATCCCTTCTACCCTAAAGTCCCGTACCCACCTGCCTTTATAACCAGGAGTAGGGTGCGAGAATGGGGGAAATATGATCACAGAACTCATTATGTAAGAGGGCATTTAAAATGGATCTTTTCATATGGGAAATCTATTAGAAAATATTAAACATATTGGTTATAATCCCATATGTAAAGGCAGGTCATATGTAGATAAAACTAATTCAAAATCAACTGTCTTCTATATGGGAATAACATTTTAAATATATACTTTAATAAATATTATTACACAACAAAAAAAAAAAAAACACAAAATGGTAAATCCCATATAAATGATCCTTTATATATGACAATTTCCAGTGTAGATAAACAATTACAAATATCCATGTAAAAAATGACAAAACATGTTCTATGTTAAGACAGAAGTTATTAATATATTTAAAATTAAATGCCAAGTGGTTGAAATTAGCCTTTTGTGGTTTTAAAGAACATCCTATTTAATAGAAAAATAAAAGTCCCCCATACACGTAAAAGAGATTTCTGTATACCCTATATGGTTATAGGAAATAGGATTTTAAAGTAAAAACATTACTGGCATCTCATTACTAAAGGGTACATTAAAAAAAAAAAAGCTAAATCAGCTGTTATGAATGCCCTATTAATTTAGGGACTGAATTAAGCCTATTGGGTTAATCAACACTCGCCCCCTTACCCTTAAGAAAAAAGGGTAGTTCATTGTCTTAATGGATCACTGCCCTTGGACATGAGAATATAGGAATTAACTATTTCCATGTTCTAAAAAGTGGGGTTTATTCCTATAAAGGGGTAAAGATTCAAGGTTTTATTTTATTTATATAGGGTTAAATACCTATGGGAATTGGGTTTAGTATCTGATGCCACCTTGCATTTTTAAGGATTACAGGTGCAAGATAGATTGGGTTTCATACTACATTTTAGAATCTTATAAAGGTTTTGAGATTAGACAGATAGTTTTAAATACTGATTTTGTAGGAATTTGTAACAATACAAGGCCAGTTATCAGGATTTGGGAATCCAGGCTTGGGATCACGTTTTTTTTTTATTTTTATTATTATTGGGTAGTCATATAGGGTTTAGTAGGATTTGGTGTGAAATAAGGTTATGACTCATTCATTTTGTTATGGAATACATGGCTACAGCTATGTAGGTTATTTTGTGAGGCTGGAACCGACTAAATATATAATTTCCTATCTCACATATCAAAAATATAGGGAAATCCTATACAAAAAAAAAATGACTGTAGGGGTTTTATTTTTACCCCCTTACCTTCTCCATAGCATTTGAAGATCAGCCAGCTGAGAGAGGCAGAAATCCTGGCCTGCTGCACATCATATACATCCAAAGGTTTAATTTCTGGTACCAAAAAGCTCTTTTTCATTATTTTACTCCTTGATTGTGTCCCCGGAAAATTACAGAAGATCCATTAGGGGGTGGGGAGGTGAAAACAAATGGGAGGGGGAGAGGAAAAAAAAAATCCTACAGCTCACACAAACAAGGAGGCTGTGACAAGGAACACCAGAGCAGGAAAAAAAAAATCCCTTTTCCTAAAAACAATATAGGGTTTTTTTTCTTCTTAATGGGGTGCGGAGTAGGAGCTGTCCTTCAGCACCGCGTGCAGCGTAAGGGGGCCTTTAACAAGGGGGGGGAATGGTGCATCCCCTCTCAGGCTGTCTCTTTCTCTTCTTCCTGCTGTCTCAG